>NC_045451.1:24742871-24818567 GCF_002776525.5 Piliocolobus tephrosceles | reverse complement strand
TGTCTCCCCTCTCCTGACGACTTCTCCCTCATCGTGTCTCCCCTCTCTTGACAGTTTCGCCCTCACCGTGTCTTCCCTATCCTGATGGTTTCACCCTCACTGTGTCTCCCCTCTCTTGATGGCTTCCCCCTCACTGTGTCCTCGCGTGGCCTTTTCTCTCTGCACTTATATGTCTGTTTCCTAATCTTCTTTTCTAATAAGGACACCATTCATATTGGATTAGGGCCAACCCACATGACCTCATTTTACTATAATTACCTCTTTAAAGGCCCTGTCTCCAAATATGGTCATATTCTGAGATATTGGCAGTTAGGATTTCAACATATGGATTTGGGGGAGGTGGGACATAAGCCCATAACACCTACCCAATCAGAAACTACGGAGAAGGTTCAGGGATCTGTGTTTCAACAAATTCTCCAGGTGATTCTGCTGAACACTGAGGTTTGCAAACCACTGGATAAACCACCTGGGAGGTTGGATAATGCTGAGCTATGTATAGGAGTAGCATATAGGCTAACAGCTCATTAACAGTGTTCTATATAGCCTTATATTCACACCCGTGGTTGTACCATGACCTGAGGGGCTGGGAGAAGTACCCAAATTATTAGGATCATGCTGGGCATGCATAGTGTGGGTCTCTTCCACCCACTGGGTGAGGTTAAGCTGGCTTCGCCTTAGCTGCCCTATATTATCTCTGATCTCTAAGGCCCAGTGACAGCCCAAATGGCCAGCTAGCTGTGGCTCCCTCCTACTCACCAAGCAGGAAGTGGAAATATTCAGCTACTCCATGCTGCTACCTGATTGAAGGTATCAGAATGCAGCCTTTGTCTCTAACATTAGTACAGAAGGCCAAACTACTTGCCCACTGGTCTTTCTGCTTGAGTTCTTAGTGTTAGTTTTCTCTGACAGTTGGAAGAGAGTAGAGGGCAGCGGGTGAGGAGAATGGAGCCTATCCCTGATCTTCATGCTTAGTTCAGCCAGCTTTCATTCTCAGCAGGCCCCTGAATTTGACCGCACTTTATTAGTCTTAGTCATGATTCAAGGTCCAGAGAGCTTGCCTAACACTATAAATCCTTTCTTCCAAAAAATCTTGGTTGCATCTAGTCCTGCCTGTCTATTTGAATCTCTAATAACTTGATGCTTGCACAGACTGGACTTGAATTTGCTTCTTAAACTTTCAACTTGTGATACTAGATTTGGGCTTTTCCTTTTGCAGCTTCCATCCATTTGGGTTCTAGCTCCATCCTACATACCTTTTTTCTGCAGGAGTTCCCAGTATGCTGTCCACAGGCACCATGCTACAACATTTATAGCATTGCATATAACACATGGTAGCCGACAAACTTCTTTGCTGGTTCCGCAGTAGCTATATAACCAATGAGCAAACATTATAATCAGGTAGCTGTGATATCTGTTTACTTAGGATCGAAAAGGGGTTACTGATAGGACTGCTCTGAAATGTTACATCTTTCTCAGGGAAATTCTTTTCCACACAAAAAATTAAATGTTAGATACCAATTATACTCATAAAAATAGCACAAGTGCCAATCCTGTACAATAATGTGCCCATTAAGCTTTTAAATAAAATTTTAATGAGTTCAAAAGTTAAACATTCTTGAATTTATTAATTATAGGGATATTTTATTCTGAAGTATAAAGAGTAAGGTTTTAGAAAGTTAATGAGAAAAATTATTTTCTGTTGGCTATCATGCCCAGCAATAGTTAACATTCCACTGTGCTTAGGGTAAAGAAATTAATTACTGTTCGAATTCATTATTCTAAAGAATATCCTGTACATTAGTGCAGTTGCTATTCTAATATCCATAAAGTTTATAACAAAATAGCAATATAAAGCCAATCTGATATGTCATTTTCATCTCCTGTTTACAAAACAAAATGTATTGAAATTTGACTTCAAGAAGTTACTGAACGTATTTTAGCACGGGTTTGGAAAATTTAACAATAAAGTCAGATAGCATGGTTGCAAAATGTAATGTAAAGAGGAAAAGAAATTTGAATGTAGGAGATATTTTGGATGGGCCACTATGAAAAGATACTTGTTTTGCAGCAACAACTTAGTGCATTCTACTTACTCTGAGAAACTTCACTTCCTTCCATTGTTCCTTCCTATTTCTTTACTTGTATAACACAACAGTAAGGTATAACCTTATTGGCTATTCTGATATATTTTTGTCATTGATGGTCATATAAATATAATGGAAATTCCAAGAAAATGTCTACAATGATTTTCAAAATTGCTATTCCTTAAATTTGATCATAAAACACGGACTGTTCATACATGTCCTGAATATTTTCTGAATAGGAGTGAAGATGACTCTTTTATAACTTCAGAAAATCATAGTAACAAATCAGTAAACAACAGCTGAGGCTACAATTTGTAACTGAAAATATAGCATGCAGTAGTCAACTTAGTTCCATTAAAAATGTAAACAAAGTATCAGGACCCTGCAGGAAAACAGAAAAAAATAGGCATCTGACACAATGGTGGGGTCATTATGGATTTCTTAGGATAACATTGACAAGAGTCTCATAATAACTTCTTTTTCCCTTTGAGACAGAGTCTCACTCTGTCGCCCAGGCTGGAGAGCAGTGATGTGATCTCAGCTCACCACAACCCCCACTTCCTGGGTTCAAACGATTCTTCTGCCTCGGCCTCCTAAGTAGCTGGGATTACAGGTATGCATCATGGTGCCTGGCTAATTTTTTTTTTTTTTTTTTTTTTGTATTTTTATTAGAGACATGGTTTTACCATGTTGGCCAGGCTGGTCTTGAACTCCAGACCTCAAGTGATCCACACACAATGGCCTCCCAAAGTGCCGTGATTACAAGCATGAGCCATCACGCGTGGCCTCATGATAACTTTTTAAATGCTTTTGGGAACACACCAAGATGATGATTACCATTATCTCAATTATTTTGGAGTTTGAATAACATGTTTTATCATCTCCCCTACTGTGATTTTTGCAGCTCTGATAGCCATTTCTAAGAAGCATTTTAAATGTGGTGAATTTGCTTCACCTAACAGCTCATTAATTAGTAAATATTTTGCTTCAGCTTTAAAATGTTAATTATGGAGGCTGTGGCTTTGTGTGTGTGTGTGTGTGTGTGTGTGCATGTATATATATAGCATAATACACAGTGATTATTCTACTTTAGGTTTCTTGTTGTCATGTCAGGCTCTTAAAGTTTTAATATTACATATGAATGTAACAAACTCCAGCTTAAGGTAAACGAAAAGGCAATTTATTGTGAGGTGTCTAATGGAAACCCAGGAAGCTGGACATCAGAAATGACCGGGAAGCAGGTACTTTGCACTCTCTCCTCTCTTGTCCCTTCTCCCCTCTGGGCATAGGCTTCATTCTTCCCTCTCTGTGGAAACCATATTCTTCCACTGCAGTCTTCATGGTGGAAAATGAATGCCAAACATGTCCCAAGTTTACATTCACTCCTTAAGAGAACAGTCAGACTCGACTCTCATAATTACATAGGTAGGAGCCCATTGGGCCACTTGGGTTGTGCCTGGCCCTGAATGCTTGTTTGTGATGAGAGGTAGGTCAATGTTACCCAAATACATTTGCTCCCATATAGAAATATGAGAAAGAAAGGAGAAGGAGACAGTTTTCAGAGACAAGGGTACTGGGAGAGTTATCCACAGGAAGTTCACTATAGTATGCTAATTTGATCACATTACAGAAAGTCATTGCTAACCTATGGCTGGACAGTCATGTTATTAGTTGAAACAATCAAAGCAGAAGTTAGAGTGACATGGAATGAAGGAGAGAGGCTGCTTCTGATCCACAGATGTACATTGAACCAAGGAATCAAATAATATCCAAATTTCCAATTGCCATCATAACTGGCCTTCACCTTTTTGCATTCCATTTTCTTTTTTTAAACATTTTATTTTTCATTTCAGATTCAGAGGATACTTGTGCAGATGTGTTACATGGGTATATTACATGATGCTGTGGTTTGGGCTTCTAATGATTACACTACTCAGGAAGCAAGCATAGTACCAGATAGGTTGTTTTTCACACCTTACCCTCCACCCTCTGCTCCCCATTTTGGAGTTCTCAGTGTCTATTGTTCCCATCTTTGTGTCCGGGAGTACCCAAGTGCATACACAGTGTTTAACTCCTGCTTATAAGTGAGAACACGCAATATTTGGTTTTCTCTTCCTGTGTTAATTATCTTAGGATAATGGCCTCCAGCTGCATCCATATTGCTGCAAAAGATGTGATTTTGTTTTTTTTTAATGGTTGCATAATATTCCATGGTATATACATATTGCGTAATTTTTATCCAATCCACTGTTGATAGGACCTGGGTTGATTCCATGTCTTTGCTATTGTGAATAGTGCGACAGTGAACATATGAGTGTAGGTGTCTTTTTGGTAGAGCGATTTATTGTACTTTGGGTGTATACCCAGTAATGGGATTGCTGGGTCGAAAACAGCAGACAATGTGATACTCTTAAAACATATATCAGATCATGTCATTCCTCAGATAGAATTCCTCTGATGGATTCTCCACTCACTCAGGGTGAAAGCCTGCCATTACTTTGCCCACCTCTGCCTTACTAAATATGTCCTTTGCTCCCTCCCCATGGTGTATGCTTCTAGTCACAGTGTCCTCCCAACCTATCAGCCAGTCACATTCCTGCCTCAGGGCCTTTGTACTTGCCCTTCCATCTGGCTGAATGTTCTTTTTGTTTTTTTGTTTTTGTTTGTTTGTTTGTTTGTTTGTTTGTTTGTTTGTTTTTTGTGAGATAGAGTCTGACTCTGTCACTCAGGCTGGAGTGCAGCAGCCTTTGCCTCCCAGGTTCAAGCGATTCTCTTGTCTCATCCTCTGAGTAGCTGGGATTACAGGTGTGTGTCACCATGCCTGGCTAATTTTTTTGTATTTTGGATAGAGAAAGAGTTTCATCATGTTGGCCTGGCTGGTCTCAAACTCCTGACCTCAAGTGATCCACCCGTCTTGGCCTCCCAAAGTGCTGGGATTACAGGTGTGAGCCACTGAACCTGGCCCTGGGTGAATGTTCTTTGCTCTCACCTTCCTTGGGTTTAGTTTTATTTCTTTTTCTTTTTCAAAATGCCACTTTGTCAGTGAGGCTTTGCCTAACCACCCTTTTAAAAAAATGATTCCCCCATACTGACTATCCCCCTCCTTCTTATATATCCCTCAGTAACAACACCTTTCATGAATTTGTATACAGTATACTGATTTATTTTGTTTATAACTATCTTCTGCCAACAGAATGTAAGCTCCATGAAAGTTTGGGGTCTTATTTGTTTTGTTCCCTGTTCTATGCTCAATGCCTAAAACAGTGTTAGGAACATGAAAGGTATTAAATAGGCATGTGTTGTTTAAACGTGTAATATGTATACACTGCCTAAGGATAAGGAAAAGATGCAATGCATGTTTATGAACAGTTATGGGCCAGCAACCATGGCTGATGCTTCAGATGTCTTATTTATCAGCAATCTAAGACGAAACCAATACATAAATATTCTTCTTATCTTTCAGTTGTGACTATGGAGACCCAAAAAGGAAAGTATTGTCCAAGGTTTTAAGCATTGGAAATGGGAGTAAAGCTATGTTAGTGTGACTGATTCTTTCCAAAACCACATTCTCCTTCCATGCTTTTAGCATCCAATCTGTCTCATCCTTCTTCTCCTCTTCTATTTTCTCTTCTTCTTGATTTTCTGTACTGCTCCTCATCCTCTATTTCATCTTTTTCTGTCTTCTGCAGAGTGTTTCCTCCTTCCTCAGATAATGTAATGTCTGTTAGTAAAATGTCTGAGAAAGGACGTCCTTTCAACTTTGTATAAAAATTATTTCCTTGAGTCTTTCCTGAATAATTCTAACCAATTCCAAATTTTTGAAGAAAAGTAATATTAACAGTCACATGCCTTTGACAACACTTACTGCCTCTCCAGACCTGTTCTCACTTTTCTCTCTCTGTGTCATCTCACACAGAGAGAAAAGAATGGAAGTTCATGGAGAGCAGCTGGGTCCCAGGCTTTATTTCTGTCTCATTCCCTGATGATACCCTAATGTGCCACTTGGTTAATACAAATCAGCAATAAAATAGGACACAGCTGTCTGAAAAGTGTCTCATCTGAAATATCATGGAAATCCCAAGTTACACGAGAGAATATCTTTCAATACTTAATTAAATAACATTTAACTCTAGACACATATTTTGTATCTTTAACATATGCAGTGGAAATGCATAAGAATAGTCTTTAAATTATTCTGTAAGTTCTTTAAATTATTCTGTAATTATTCTGTAAGTCATTGAAAATGTTAACGTAATAAATTTGAGAAATTTAAAATCACTGTGAAACCTAAATTTTCAAGTAATTATTTTTGAAAAATCTCAGAAACATATTTATCTGGAAATGGACTATCTGAAGTTTATCAACTGCAACTGGAAGAGGAGTGTTGACAATTAAAATTCACTTCAAAAAGCTATTGAGCTATAAAAATGGCCTTACAATTTATTGCAAGGTGTTTGCCTCCTGAATGACACTACCTAAGCACATCACTCTGCGTGAGCAGATATTAACAAAATTCTGTTCTGTTCATATGCATCAATTAATAAGAAATTGAGTTAAGTTTGCTTGCTTTTCTTTTTTTTCTTTTTTTTCTTTTTTTTTTTTTTTTTTTTTATGGGGTCTCGCTCTGTCACCCAGGCTGGAGTGCAGTGGCCAGATCTCAGCTCACTGCAAGCTCCGCCTCCTGGGTTTACACCATTCTCCTGCCTCAGCCTCCAGAGTATCTGGGACTACAGGCGCCCGCCACCTCGCCTGGCTAGTTTTTTGTATTTTTTAGTAGAGACGGGGTTTCACCGGGTTAGCCAGGATGGTCTTGATCTCCTGACCTTGTGATTCGCCCATCTTGGCCTCCCAAAGTGCTGGGGTTACAGGCTTGAGCCACCGCGCCCGGCCGCTTGCTTTTCTTAATTCATCATGCCCAAGACAATTTAACAGTTCAAGACACAGTGGATATTCTGAATAGTGAAGCTCAAAAACCTCCCAGTATTAAAGACAGAGTGAAGGATATTACCATTTGAATTGTCATTTGGGCTCAGTCCCCATATCTTGGCTCATTTCTCCGAGGTTGGCTGCATGGACAGGCAGTTTCTTGCTTGTAGGGGGTACCAGCTGCCAGCTGGTCCAGGTTTATTTCCTTCTCATGCAAAATTATCTGGAGTTGTAGTTCATCGCTTTTGAGCCTTTCATTCTGGTCATTTGCCCACTGTTGATTCTGGGGGAAGGTTCTCTTTCCTATAAGAACCACGTGGTCTAAAAGGGAGCAAAGAATCATTCTCCAAGTATAACTATAGTGTTGTAAAGGAGAAGGAGCTCTGAATAAACCAAAACAAGAGACATCTTTACTGTCCCATGGGAGCTTCTAAAGTAACTTTCACAGGAAGAGATGGAGAGGATCATATTGTTCCCTGTTCAGAGAGAAGGCCTTATATCTTGCTTAGCAGGCAGAAGTTTTGACTTCTTATCATACGCAAACACACAAACAGAAGCAGAGATAGAATTTTTAAAAGATAAAATCTACGTAATAGCAGTAATGGCATCAAACTTTAAAAATATAATAAAATGGAGAGAAATCTTTAAAAGTCAGTGCAAGCTTTCAGAAAAAAACATTGACTGGATAAAAAAGAAACAAACAAACAAACAAACAAATAAAACATAAAACAATGCCTCTAACTTGCCAGTCCCTAGTGAGATGGTCCAGTGAGGTTTATGAAGAATTTATGGCTTTGGCTCTATATGTACATACCTAAGTTAAGTGTTCATCACTTGTGCCATATAATTTACTCACATTGATTGTTTTCAAGTCAATTTAATTGGCCTAAAGTTCTAGTAAAAGATTCCACTCAAGGAATGTTGGAGCAGAAATATCTGAATCTACATCGTCCCCAGTTGTCACTCAGAAGTTGCTATTGTGGGATCCAAGAAAAGACCAACTTTGAGTGTGTTGCTGGTATCAGTTACGTACATCAGTGTTTTTGGTGTATCTCTTCCTGTGGCCCTCCTTGCTCTACTTTCTCAACAAGGCCAGACAAAAAATAGAGTGGAAAGAACTAGCCCAGACTAAATTTACACAAACTCAAACAGGAGAAATTTCAATGAAAGAGGCACAGGTTTAGAGACTTCTAGACTCTCTAAGCATTTTAATATTTGTATGAGTAATTGTTAATTGTACGTGGTACTAAAGTATGGTCATTCCACTGATTTGTGTTTTTTGTTGTTGTGGTGGTGGTGGTTGTTTTGAGACAGATTCTCACTCTGTCACCCCAGCTGGAGTACAGTGGCATGATCACAGCTCACTGCAAACCTTGCCTCCTGGGTTCAAGTGATTCCTCTGCTTCAGCCTTCTGAATAGCTGGGATTACAGGTGCCTGACACCACACCCAGCTACTTTTTGTGCTTTTAGTAGAGATGGGGTTTCACCATGTTGGCCATGTTGGTCTCAAACTCCTGAACTCAAGTGCTCCTTCTGCCTTGGCCTCCCAAAGTGCTGTGATTACAGGCGTGAGCCACTGTAACTGGGCTCAGCTGATTTTTAAGAACAACAAGTCTACAACTATGTCCCTTGGAAATACTCTCATTTTACCTTTGGTTCTCTCCCTCAACTTTAAAGTAATATTAGAAAAAGAAAATAAAGAATAAAGGATAATAATACTTAAGAGTTAGTAACTGGAGTAGATCTCCCAACAGTGACATCTGGGAAGAAGCTGTTTTTGTGTAGGAGCCTCTGCTTCCATCCACAAACTGTCTGTCAGGGAATAAAACATGTGGATTTGGCCGGTATCTCACCCCTTTGCTTAAGGCTTGCATTGCAAGGAACTTGGTAGCACGGGAATGGTCACTTGGATGAAGAGTGTGTGTGATTTTCACAGTGTTTAAGAGGTCACTGAAACTGCAAACTATGAAATTCACAAATTCATAGTCATAAGTAACTGTGACATTTTTTTCCTAATATATTTATCCTAAGTATTGTGCCTGGTTATCTTGCCAATAAGGGGAATTTTAGACACTTGGTAGAGTAAGTTAATTTTTGTTGCAACATTGCAGTTGAAGAAATGTGAGACATCACAGGCAGAGCTGTAAGAAAATGTTCAATTCTTATTGATGATCATATCCATAGCATCCTTAAAATTATATTATGAAAATGAAAAGGACATGTCAACATTGAAACATGTTATTTCTATATTCATACCATTGGCTTTATGCTGTTTTTTATGCATCAAAATAATAAAATTATGTATACTGTGGTATGCTTCTAGTCAAAGTGATTAATATTTTCTAAATTGCTATGTGGAATACCATTTAAATAACAGTTATTTCTTTTAAAATCTAGGTAAACAAAATATTAGAAAGATGTTTAGATAATATTGCCCCAATAATTAATAAATGATAGAAAAGCAATGTATACAAATACCATTTTGTTACATAAATATATGAATATATTATTATCCAAATACAGATTTCATGTGTCTTATCTCTACATTCTTTTTTCTGTTTTCCAACACAAAATAATGTTTTTTATTTGAACTTGGTAAGATGTTACAAATGATTACTGTTAGAAAAAAGAAACAATATGACAAGTGACTTTTTATAACTTCTACATGGGTTTTTAGATCAAATAGTCTTTGTAATATACTTAACATATCAGAATGACTGGTTATGTCAAAATTACTTTCTGCTTCCTTCCTATTTCATTTTTGGAATTAAAGTTAAATACAATTAAGTGATCTGTTACTAGGACTTTTTCAAGTGAACAACCTATCGCAGTGCATTCCACATTTACTAAGGTTTTGCTTTTACCTTTGAGCAGTGGATTATTTTGATAAATTTGAGATAAATTGATATTTGTCTACACTTTTTAGAAACTAAATTCTGTAATTATTTTAATTGATCCATCAATTCATTCAAAATGCTGGATTTCATAGCTCTTGTTAGTCACAGCTTAACATGAGATAAATTCCTTATTGAAGGAAAATTAATAAAGTTGAGCAATGAATCATTGAAACCTGGTCATTCGATATTTGTAGGAAAAAAAAAAGAGTATTTAGAGTATTTAAAGATGTTTTTATTAAAACACATACACACACAATTTGTTGATCTTACAAAATATTCTCTAAACGTTCATCTCTGCAAATAAACTATATCAAAGTATGTGTGAAGTATGGCATATTTAAGGGAAAAAAAGATGTATAAACCAGATGGTTGTAAAAGTGAGGCTTAGCAACCGTATTTAGAGACAGTATCCAGGAAACCTCAAAACATTTTTCAAAATGAATGAGTGCACTTGTGAAAAATTATTCCTTTCCAAATTCTCCCAACCATTTTCTCTAGCCACTGCCATGACCATATCTAGAGGCATTTTGAATGTTGACTACATAAAAATTATCAGTGATTTAATCTTGTATGATTCTAGAATACAAGCACAATAAGATTGTTTTTCACATTAAAATTTAGAGAAAAGAATGAACAATTTAGTAAACAGCCAGATTACTTTCAAAAAGCAAGGTAATTAGCATATATCTTAATAGGCACAATTTTCAATAAATGAAAACTTTTTTATTTTTTCTTGGAGTTATTTTTGTATAAGGTGTTCACATTCTCAATATGCTATCTCCAAGATTTATTATTACAGAATAGCTATGTGTAGTTTTTTATAAAAGCATATGAGAATTTAGAAATCCAATTAAGTGCTATCTCTAAAATCTTTTTGCCCTGGAAAATTATGACTTTTTAAATATTGTCAACACTTCTGTAAAACATTTTAGCACTTGTAGAATTATCTTCAAGCCTTAATTTTGAACCGTGCAGAGCATGACATCACTGAACTTCTTCAGCTCTTCTATTTATCACACTAGATTCAGAATAATTTTTGGCTTTTTCTAAATATAAATTTCATCCTCAAAGTACCAAAATTTTTCTGTTGCTAAGACTATTGCAAAGACACTAAGGGCAATTTTAAAAGTGGAATTCTGAACACATTTTGAACAGGAACATTGCATTAAGAAGGTGGCCCCAGATGACTAATCCAAGAAGGTATCATTTGTCATTTGGATTTTAGCATCCAATATTTGTTTTCCATTTTAATCTCTCTCATTACTTTATAGGCTTGTCTCACAATAGTGATCTAGAGTATAAAAAAAGAAAGAGAAAAAGGCCGGGCGCGGTGGCTCAAGCCTGTAATCCCAGCACTTTGGGAGGCCGAGACGGGCGGATCACGAGGTCAGGAGATCGAGACCATCCTGGCTAACACTGTGAAACCCCGTCTCTACTAAAAAATACAAAAAACTAGCCGGGCGAGGTGGCGGGCGCCTGTAGTCCCAGCTACTCTGGAGGCTGAGGCAGGAGAATGGCGTAAACCCGGGAGGCGGAGCTTGCAGTGAGCTGAGATCCGGCCACTGCACTCCAGCCCGGGCGACAGAGCAAGACTCTGTCTCAAAAAAAAAAAAAAAAAGAAAAGAAAGAAAGAAAGAGAAAAAAAAGAAAGAAAGAAGAAGAAAGAGTGAAGAAAGGAAAAGAAGAAACCTCCATTCTGTATGGATCAAGTGTATCAGACTTGACTGGGTGCCCTGGCTTACGCCTGTAATCCCAGCACTTTGGGAGGCTGAGGTCCGAGGATTGCATAAGGCCAGCAGTTTAAGACCAGCCAGGGCAACATAGTGAGACCCCATCTCTACAAAAATATTCTTAAATCAGCTGGGTGTGGTGGAACACACCTGTAGTCCCAGCTACTCAGAAAGCTGAGGCAGGAGGATCACTTGAGCCCAGAAGGTCAAGGCTGCCTTTGATAAGGGAGTCCTGGGAAGGGAAGAGTGTGGTCCTTTTAAATGATACGGAAGAGCGGAAGGGAAGTGCTGGGTAGAGGAGGATGTGGTCCCTGGCTAGGGCTACACCTCCATGGACCTAGGTGAGGACAGGCACTCCTGCCTTGGCGCCCAAATATTGCATTTTCCAAGACCACCTGGGCCTGCCACGCCCCCCATCCTGGACCTATAAAAATCCGAGACCCTAACAGGCAGACTCACAGGCGGCCAGATGTCAAGAGGAGTACATTAGCAGACAAAGACACAAGCAGCTGGACAGAGAGAGGACATCTAGGGAGCACGCTGGCTGAAGAGCACACCGGCAGATGCTGGCAAGCCGGCAGGCCATAAGCCCAAGGGACGAGGTGGAGTTTGCGGGGTGGTCGGAGGAGAGCAGGGATTGCCAAGCTGCCCAGCTCCAGGGGAAAACCATCTCCCTTCTGGCTCTCCATGGTGGGACAGCTCCTTCAATAAAACTTTGCACTCATTCTCCAAGCCCAGGTGTGATCCGATTTTTCCAGTACGCTGTGGCAAGAACTGGGGATACAGAAAGCCCTCTGTCCTTGTGACAAGGTAGAGGGTCTAATTGAGCTGGAGCCACCTATAGACAGCAAACTAAGAGACCCTATAACACACGCCCACTGGGGCTTTAGGAGCTGGAAACATTCACCCCTAGACACTGCCTTGTGGTTGGAGCCTCACAGCCTGCCCGCCTGTATGCTCCCCTAGAAGTTTGAGCAGCCCGGCACTGAAGAATCGAACCACACTACCATCGCATGCCCTTCGAGGGGAACGAGGGAAACTTTCCCCTTTCACCATGAGCCATGGTTGCACTACTGCCCTCCAGCAGAGGCAACAGAGCAAGACCCTATCTTAAAAAAAATCAGACTCATTAACTTTGTGTGCTCCGCGCCTTGGTCTTGCTACATGGTCAAATAAATAACAATTTAAACCCCTTTATTCAATAGCATAAACTGAGTAAGATTTAAGAACTTAGATGAACACTCATGTTAATGGACAAGAAGAAATATATTTATGCATGCAACTTAGTGAATAAATTGAATAGACCCTGGTTTTCTAAATAATCATTTTATTTGTTTCCTCTGGTTATTACTGTAATTGCTATTACTGTCTTCTTTTATATTCCAAACAAGAAATATTTTTTTCTTCACTGCTCCAGGACCTAACACTCTCTGGTGTTAAGGAAATCATGAAGATCTCCACTGGATTACTGCCAGAAGAAAATGTGTTTTACAAATTTCTAACAAAAAGTAGGTATGCTAAAGTTCCGGTAGTACTCATAAAATAGAAAATACACAGGTGTAAGAGATCTGCAAAATTGTCACCAGTGTCAGTAACATAATACAGTCATTCCTCAGTTTTGACTATAGTAGAATTGGTTCCAGGATTCAAGTCCACAGTCCTCTGGCAGAGCTGGAGTATAGGAGAAGTCAGCCTTCTGTATATGTGGATTTTGCATCCCGTGAATTATTTTTAATCTGCATTTGGTTGAAAAAATCTGCATTTAAATCGACCCATGTAGTTCAAACCCCTGCTGTGCAAGCATCAACTGTAGATTTTTTTTTTTAATTATTGACAGCAACATAATGGCTAACTTCTGATATTATTATGTGAAAATTGAGACTATCTCAGTTCCTGATGTAAATGCTTTAGAAACTTGGTAAATGAATGGATATTTGAATTTTCCTTGAGCCTTTCAATAAAAATGTTTCAGCAGACAAAACAGAAACATAATTCATTGGATTAAAAATATTTCAAGTCCACTACTAGCAAACCGACTTAGGGAAAAGCCATTTGATCTGACACCTTCTCATTTCTTCCTCTGAGTATTGTTTATCCAGAAAGAGTATCCTCTTTCATGTGATATGCCACATAATGAGAGAGGAACATAGATAGGTGATAAAGGACAAGAATCCCCACATATACTGAATCAATTTTGACAGTAAACAAAGAGAGAGAGTGAGAGAGAGAGAGAGAGAGAGAAAGAGATGAGATGTCCTTTTCACATGGTTTTCCTAAGCTCTCAATTAAGGGGAGTTTGGACCAGATAATCCCTAGGATTTGTCTCTTCCAATGTTCATTTCTTAGGATATTGTGATATGTTTGAAATAACAGCAAGTAAGCAAATCAATTCTTGTGATGAACAAATAAAAGTCTTCCTCATGTTACATATTGGGCTGAAAACACCACTGGTGATTTGTAATAAATTCAGAAGATGGCACACTGTAATGATCCAATCAAGTAAGAAAGTAGTTAGAAGCCAGGCGTGGTGATACATGCCTGCAGTCTGAACTATTCAGGAAGCAGAAGTGAGAAGATCTCTTGAGCCCAGGAGTTCAAATCTATCCTGGGCAACATAGTGAGATCCCATCTCTATTTTTTAAAATAGTTACATTTATTCTATTTACTGCATCACAAGAATGCATACAGCCTGAAATTCTGGTATAATTGTCATGATCCACATAAAAATGCACAATCATTTGGATACTTATTAACTTTTTAATTTGAAAGGCAGGCTGGCAGAGGGATTAAAATTAGATTGTGGAGCCAACCTGATTGGGTTTGAATCCTAGCTCTGCCACTTCCTATGTGTGTAAGAAGTTTGACAAAATACTTAAATTTCTATGCTTCAGTTTTTCTATCTGTATGGAGATTATAAAACTAGTACTTCAAGTGGTTATGAGAATTAAGTAAATTAATAGATACAAAGTAGTTAGTATGGAACCCTGAACTAAGAAAACACTACACAATATTAGTCTTCATTGTACACTCTAGCCTTCTTAGAACTCTCTATACACTTTGAGTGCTAGGTGAACACATTTGCATATTTTTTCTGAGTGTCATTATCAATGACATTTCAGTAAGATTGCATTTTTATTAAATAAAAAAGTTGAGAATAATCAAAATGAGCTCCAGTAGCTGTATTAAAGGTAAGCCTTTTGCATAAGTTTGACATAAGCTCCTATAGAGTAAAAACAAAAATCTTCATATTTTTCTGAGAAATGAAATTACAGTCTTACATGTAGGATGATTCTCTCTCTGAGGATATTAAAATGGTTTTGACAGAGATCACATACTGATGTGTGTATTTGATCCATGCAATGTTGGAAAAAATATTGGAATGGCTGTTCCTATTGTTTTAATGGAAGTTCACATAAAAAATCTTAATTTCCAGCTGTTTTTTGGAAAAGGAGAGACCTGACAATATGTACTATGGCGATGATTAGCTAGCGATGAACAGAAGTGGTCCCCTTTAGAGTGAGGAGCAGTTTCCAGAATGCCACCATCTCCAGCAGTTTAGCCTCTGGGTTCCCCCCACCTCCAATGTGTTTGTGTCCTGCTTCTTTTATTTAGTACAAAATAATTAAAAATGTAAATAGAGACAAGACCAGCAATCCTGTCATATAATGCACAAATGAAGTCATCCTCTAAATTACATGGCTGGTTACCATCTATTTGTTACTTTTTTGACTACTATTTAATGTAGAGACTGCAAGAATTATTTTTCAAAGTGAAACCTTCCATTCCTAACTGCAGCATGGAAGTCTGGTCTGTTTCCGTCACCAGCTTTCCAAATTTATCATCTTTATACCAGGATGGAAATTGAGCTTTAGTGTCACTTTTTAAAACTTTCCCACTTATGGTTAATTTTACAGAATTTGTGATGCTACCACAATGCCATTCACTGTCACATGCCTGAGTCAAGAGAGTTGAAGTATAGCTTGAAACCCCCGCACCCGCCCTAGGAAGTAGCTGTGCTAGACCCCCAGTTTTAATGAGAATGTTTCACCTTTTACTGGTAAATTTACCCCATAGCAACAAGGCCAACATTGTATTATGGATGTACATGTGTTACCGAAATGCCAAGGGTTCCATCTAGGTCTTCGCCACACAAAAAGCCAATCACTGAGATGGCAAGTATTGCCAAGAAAGGCTTTAATCGGGTGCTACTGCCAAGGAGATGGGAGATCTGTCTCAACTGTATCTCCCTAACTAATTAAAATTAGGGGTTTATGCAGCAGGGAAGAAATGTGACTTTGTGTGGGAAGAGAGGAAGTAGGGAATGGTTAGGAAGCAGTCATGATGAATGAAGGGTCTGGAACCTCGTTTGTCTGGAAGTGATGATCTAGTGAGTTTCAGTTCTTTGATACTTTTGGAGAGGCCTGGGCATCTTTTCCTGAGGAAGAAACTCAGATAAAACAAATGTAAGTTTCAAGCTTTAAGACTAGAAGGGTCAATTTCTATGTATATCCCAGAAACTGTCTCTAAGACTATTGGGTCAGTTTCACATGTATGCATGCTTTGTATTATGGATGAAGGCATAAGGTAAAAGCTTAAATTTCACATTGGAATCAGGTGTGAAGGTGAGTTATGCAGAAAACCTGTATTTATCATTAACATTTTTATTTAAGCAGCTTTATTGAGATCTAGTCAACATATGCTGCACATATTTAGTGTACCATTTAATAAGTATTGAAACATGTATACACCCATGAAGCCATCACAATAATTAAATGAATATTATCATCATCCCCAAAGTTTCCTTGTGTCCCTCTGTCCCCAGGCAAACACTGATCTGCTTTCTATGACTATAGACTGGTGAAACGGGAGAGTTCCCTTATCCCCCTTGCAGGATGTGTGACGGGTGTGACTCTCCTTTGGCTGCTCCACTCCCCAAACCCCTAGAGGAAGCATGCAGAAGGGCAGGTACAGAGGCCATGGGGAGTGCTTTTGGGCTCCAGCCCCATCTAGGGGTGGGTGTCTGTGACTCCCAAAGTCCAAGTGGGCATGTGTTCCAGTGTGCTCTTCCGTCTTTGCCATCTGTAGACAGCTTGTGCTAATCAGTTCGATAGACCCTCTGTCTTATCACAAGGGTGGAGGACCAGTATGATAGCTGTCTGTATCCTGAGTTCTTGCCCAGTGTACCAGAAAAATCGGATCACATGTTCACTTGAAGGGTGAGTGCAAGGTTTTACTGAGTGGTGGAGGTGGTCGTCAGTGAGATGGGTGGGGAGACAGAAGGGGAGATGGAATGGGAAGGTGGTCTTCCCCTGGAGTCAGGATACCCAGAGGCCAGACTCCCCCTCTTTCTTACTCTGCTGCGTCGTTCTGCCATCACTGGTTTGCCAGTCTGCTGGTGTCTGCTGGTGTCTATCGGTCTACTCCTCTGCTCCTCTCGACGTTCACCCACTGTGTGTGTGCTGCTAGGGTCTTGGGTTTATATGGGCACAAGATGTGAGGGCATGGCAGGCCAAAGTGGTCTTGGAATATGCAACATTTGGGTGCAAGAACAGGAGTGCCTATTCTCACCTAGGTCTGCAAACACAAGCCTGAGGGTGGACCCATCGCCTGGGACCCTGCCCTTCTCTACCCAGCACTTCCCTGAAAATAAGACAAAATAGTGGCATCATAGTTGTAATAACAGCTTGGCCATACAGTGGTTGGTCCTGAGCAAGATGTAAAGACATAATTTTCTACAACATCTGAGTTTAAGAAGAGTCATTGCAATCTTTGCTCCATTTCAGAAACAGGGATGTAGACTTTTATCTACCCCGATCATGTCTAATGTGACTAATGCCTCTAATTCTGTCAACATCAAGAAAATATATTTCTAGTTCTAAGTGGGTGCAAATAAATGATATATGCAGAAAGGCAAGCAGATATTTGAGTGCAAATGTGTGCACAGGGCTATAAGAATTTGAAATAGTTTCTAGGGAATCGCATCTCTTTTAAAATGCAAAAGTGGCTGGGCACAGTGGCTCATGCCTATAATCCTAGCACTTTGTGAGGCCGAGGTGGGTGACTCACCTGAGGTCAGGAGTTCGAGACCAGCCTGGCAACATGATGAAACCCCGTCTCTACTAAAAATCAATTTTAAAAAAAAAATAGCCAGATGTGGTGACATGTGCCTGTAGTCCCAGCTACTCTGAGGCTGAATTGCTTGACCCCAGGAGGTGGAGGTTGCAGTGAGCTTAGATTGCACCACTGAACTCCAATTTGGACCACAGAGCAAGACTCTGTCAAAATGAAATAAAATATAAGATAAGGTATAAAATAAAATGCAGAAGCATCCATTTCTTTGTTCAGAATAGTCTAGTCTAAAGTACAGCTCTTTCTCACTCATGGTGACAGACTAAATAAACAGCTATCTATCTCTATTTTCCAATGACCTAAGTCTGGAGTCTAATAAGGAACAAATATTAAAGGATTGCAGAGTGACTTATGGTCTAGTGGGTCCAACCTTGGCTGCCCAATAGACTCGTCTAGGGAGTGGTCTGGGTCACTTTTGTAAACTGAGAATCGTTAACATTTCCAAGATTTTTAAAGACAGTCTCTATTTGCATAATGGTATTTCTGAATGGACTTAATTTCTTCCCTTCCTCAAATGATATACTCACCATCATCTTGTTTTGTGGTTTTGAATTCGGGCTGTGCAACATAAATATACAGGAGACATTGTTTTTATTCTTTAAGTATTAGTGTCAGCTCTCCCCTTAAAGATTCTGACTTAATTGAGTGGGATAAATTGAACATTGGTATATTTTTTCAAAACTCCTTAGGTGGTTCTAGTGCAAGAACCCCCGTCTATTCTATGATCTAACAATTGACTTTGCTTTCCTTTCCTCTGATCTATTTCTCTTTCCCATTAATGTTTTATATTGAGAGTTCATTCCTCCTTCCCATTGGTTAGCAATTCATGTCCTGTTTCCTAAATAATCACAAGCATGGGAAGCAACCATCCACCCTAGAGGGACTAAACATAGAGGCAGCCCTCCTCCAAGGCTGAGATGCCAACAGGAGACCCTGAAAAATCCACAACTGAAGTGTGTTCTTGGATCTGGTCACAGAGTCATAGAGGGTGAGGGCTTGAAGAGATCTCAGCTATTGCACAACTCTTCCATTTTGCTGATGACAAAACAGAAGCATGAAGATGACAGGATCAAAGAACTAGTGCTGGTGGAGCTAGATGAGAACCAAGACCTTGTGTACCCAGGCTTTCTCTCTCTCCACTCCATCCTGGGTCCACCCCTCTCATAGGAGAGTATTAGAGTCTTTTCATGTAAGTGTCCAGGCAGAGAAAAACTATTCCATTCTGCATAGGTGAGTCAACCAACACTTGGGAAGTTCTTCTGTGTGTTAGGCCTTCAAAGAAAATAAGAAAAACATAGACAGTAGTGGCAGCACTTCAAAGTATTACTTAATATGAAGGTGATAGGACTTGGAGATTCTGAAACTTCTAAGTTGCTAACATTCAGTCATATTGTTCTGTATATCAAAGATGTACTAGTTGTTTGAACACTAAATACAATTATTTATTTATGACTTATTTTCATTCATGTTATTAAGAATTAATGTACTGTATAGCCACATCTTATAAAATCAAAAGAATAATTGTCCATGTCCTAAATGTATTATTAACATTTAAGAAACTATTAAAACATTAAAATCCTCAAGGACATAGATGAAGGTAAAAATCAAATTGTATGTTTTATCAGCCAAAATAACAAGAGTATCACACATGTAAGGACTGTCTTTTATTCAAGTTTTCTGGCAATTTTAACTTAAAAGAAATTTAATATTGTCATTGGTCTTTTCCTGGAAACAATTTTTTATTTTAGGCTATGCTTAGAATGAGTTACAAAAAATAAACTTTGTGTAATATTAGACTAATATTTTTTAACTAAAATTGTGACTCATTAACTTCCAAATTTGTGTTATTGATTATGCTAGGATCAGGAGGGAAACTATAGTAAGTTTACACGATTAGTTTAGTTTTGTTTGGACCACTTCATTTATCATCAATGACAGAAAATGTACTCTTAACTTAATGGCACTTTGGCTTTTACTAACTAATGATTTCTCTCAGACTCAAGGAGAAACAAATAAATCAACTGGAATTTTCCTGATTCTTAAAAGACCAAGTGACATCTGGGGTTAATAATTTTGTAGGTCATAAAATACTATACTAAGTTTCCCCATAGGGTATGATATGTGAATATTTTATAAATTTAAATGTATATGTTTCAGATTGATTTATACATGAAAATAATAATTTATGTTTTTTAAAAAGCAATGGTTAATACTTTTATTACAAAAGCAAGGTATATTTGCAATATATACAAGAAAAAATAACAGAAGATATAATAAAATGATTTTTTAAGCAGAAGAACCATTATCCCACCACACAGAAACAATCAGAAAGGACATCAACCATTAGGAACTTAAACTAGTGAGAACTTCTCTTTCAAAGACTTAACTGACTGTCCCTCAGCTTTTCCATCTGTTTTACTCACTGATAATATTTTGAGTTTATAAAAATATTATAATCTATCTTCCCTCCATACATAGAGTTGTTCATTCCCTTTGGCAGCTGTAAACCACCACACTGTGTGGTTGTTAATAAATTATATTTAACCAAACTTTTGTAAATGGACGTTAAAATTATTTTTAATTATTCGCTATTATAAACCATGTTACAATGAACAGAATTGTGTGTTTACCTGTATCCACCTATTCAATTATTTCCCTAAGATAAGTCCCTAGATGTAGACTTGTGCATGAAAGAACACATACATTTTTAATGTGATTCAAAGCCTAGGTTGCAAAGAGCGTTTACATTTGCCAGGATTGCATTAGTGGTGCTCTTCCTCCCCCCCCCCCCCCCCACAATGCTCCACAGCACTGGGCATTAATTCCTTTTTAGTATAATTGATGAAGATCATTTCATTTTAATTTACATTGACTTCATTGTCATTGCAAATATTCATCTCTTGCAACAGTTTGCCATTCTTCTTTTGAGAGGTACCTTTTGTTATTTTTGTCTACACTTTTGTTGGAGTATTCCTTGCAGTACCTATCTGAAATACTGCTATAGATTACATATATTAACACTTTGTCCCTGCTTACCTTCCCAACCTCATCTCTAATCTCACTGGGAATATGATGCTATAAATTCACCTCTTGTTTATACTAACTTTTTTTCCATTGTATTCATTTTCTCTGGTTATTACTGTTATTATAATGCCCATATTTAAACTGCTGTCTGCTCTCATGGGTGCTTAGACTTTATTATGCTGTTATGATCAGCTTATATATAATAAGTAAAGTACTAAATCTGCAATGGCAAACCCTCAATCCACAGGCCAGATCCAGACCACTAAATTTTATTTTATTTTATTTTTTGGAGTCGTTTAATTTTTAAATTTGTTTTGTTCCTGTTTTGTTTTGTTTTGTTTTTTGTTTTTTTTTTTGACAGAGTCTTGCTCTGTTGCCCAGGCTGGAGTGCAGTGGCATGATCTAGGCTCACCGCAACCTCCGTCTCCCGGCTTCAAGCAATTCCCCTGCCTCAGTCTCCCTAGTAGCTGGGATTACAGGTGCACACCACCACACCTGGCTAATTTTTGTACTTTTAGTAGAGATGGGGTTTCACCATGTTGGCCAGGCTAGTTGCAAACTCCTAACCTCAAGTAATCCACCCGCCTTGGCCTCCCAAAGTGTTGGGATTACAGGCGTGAGCCAACACACCTGGCCTGTTCCTGTGTTTTAATTTAGTTTTTCAGCATTCTAAAATTGATCTTCAACATTTATTTAAAAACACTATCAAACTGATTTACAACAAAGTATATGATTATTAAAAACCTACAGTCTTTCTCTCTCTTAAAAAACTGGAAAATCTGTCAACACTGTATCCCAGGTCACCAGTTTCTCCATGATGCCCTATTGCTTCATGGCCAGTTCACACTTACTATTGCCCATCTAGGCCTGTTGACCTTTGAGCAGGGTTCATCAGGTTCAGACCTGTTGACATTTTGAGGCAGACGATTCTTTACTGGGGCTTGGGAAGTTGTCCAGTACATTTCAGGATGATTAGCGCATCTCTGGCTTCTACTCACTAGATGCTAGTAACACACACTCTACCACCCAATTGTGACAACCAAAAATGTATCCAACCATTGCCACAGGAGGAGCTCTATGGCCTCACTGTGAGAACCACTGCCTTAAGATTTGAGACCTCTGATCTAGATTTGTTAAACCCATGGAAGATATGGGCTCAGTCAGCAACTATGGAGGTAACTTTTTGCTATCCCCTATTAAAACTGTCATCCCTATTTTTTTAGTGTGGAGGAGGGCTGCAGAGAATTGAGGACAAGCTCTAATTTGGGGCCTGTGAGAAGGAGATGGAATAGCTGATGGACTTGTGTTCAGAATACATAGGACAAAAGCAATCAACCATCAGGCACCTTGGTCCCTCTTGTTGAGTAAGATACTTGACCATGGGATTCTCTAAGCTACACAACCTTCGTTTTGGTTAGCAGGTGAAGGAGTAAAGCCAGGGATCAAGGTTATTCATGGTACAATGAAATCAAGTTCAAATAATCTTTACATTGTTTGCAAATACAATCTTTGCAATATTTGCTAGAATGGAAAACACACACCCCTGTGATACTGTTAGAAATAGAAATCCTTGGAGAAGGAGAACACAGAGGTTGTACTCCTGAGCTGAGTTGAGTTTCTTCTGTTATTCCTTTGCTTTGGGCAATTGAAGTTAGCTGGTGCTTGAGGTTCTTTTGCCATAGCTTTTCCATTGGCCTTTGCCCACTGGTTCAGTTGCTGCTCTTATATCTGGTACGTGGCGATTCAAGAGTCAATGTTTTTCTAGGATTTGTTGCAGTCATCTCCTAATTTATGTCCAAGATAGCTCCTTTCTGTTTTGACTGAATGGTCAGCAAGAGGAGATTTTCTCTCAGGTCAAATCGTCTCTATACCCTCCTGAAATCTTTCAAGGTTTCTTGATGTGTGATTCTACACTTCCCTATATTCCTAAACTGCTACAGATATTTTCTTATTTCTAAATTCCTTAGTTATTTCAATGGAACATAAGGCAAAAGAGAGTTTAAACATATCAGCTCAATTTGCTGTCTTGAAACCAGGAGAAGTCAGGAAAAATTTCCTGGCTAGCACGGGGGATATCAGCATTATAAAGTCTAACTGGACCAGGATCATTCTGTGAAACTTTAGGTAAGCTCCTGAACATAGCATGAGAATGGGCTATGTCAAGTCTTCGTCAATGGGACATGTACTGATTTGGAAAGGTTTTGTCAACGGTGAGTAATCATGTGAGGAGTGGCAGTTTTATCAACTCCCATTCAGTCCTTTGCTTACATAAGCATTTTGATTTAAAGTAGCATTTATTTCTTCATTCATTTATTCAGTTAATATTTACTGAGTTTGTTACAATTGGCACTGAAGCTGAAATACATGAGTGAAAAAAGAAATACAATATATCTTTCCTTATGAATGTATATCTAGAAGAGGAAAGGAATGCTAACTAAGCAAGGAAAAAAAATAAATAGCATAGCTTCACATAGTGATAATGTTTATGATGACATAAATAAAGATAGGGGATACAGAAGTATAGAAACTGGGAATACAGGATCTTTCAGATAAGGCAATAGGAAATTCTCCTAAGAGATGGCTTTGAGCAGAATTGGAGTGGGAAGTAGCAAGCTATGTGATGTTCAGGATGAAGTATATGCCAGGCAAAAGGGGCATGAGGCTTGACTGATCAGAGAAAACACAAGGAGGCCAGTGTGGCCAGAGTGCAGTGAGCAAGAAGGTATGAGAGCAATCCCAAAGATCCTTGAGAGCAAAATGAGCAGTTTGCATTAGTGTTTTCCCCTAAACATGATCAGTGGTTAGTAGAGGTTTCAGGCAGGGGAGCCTGACTTACTTATTTTTCAAAGTTCTCCCTGACTTCTGGGTGAAGGGGGCCAAGAATGAAGCAGTTAGACCAATCAGTAAATTACAGTGGTAGTGCAAGCAAGAGATGATGGATGGGGATATGCAATACATTGTGAACCGTAGAGACAAATACAAGTGAACAGATTTGGGATTTGTCTTGCTTAGGTGGTTCTGCTGGACTGGCAGTATGAGCTGAGCAAAAGAGAAGAAGCAGGGATGATTTCTTGGCTTTGGACTTAAGCAACTGGGCAGATGATGGAACCATTCACTGGGATGATGATAATTTGGTTAGGACAGGTTTGGGGGTTCATTTAGGAATAAGAGAATCAATAGTTCTGGAAGTTTGGAATTTCTAGTGGTGAAATCAATGATTAAGGAAAGTTTGGAGTTCTGGAAGTGACTTCATTAAACCTCACAAAGGATCATGGGATTAGTCCTGATGAGGGGAAAGGTAGATAATCAGTTCTGATTATTTCTCCCTCTTCTTGATTGTTGTCTTATGGGGCTCCTCCCATTAAAATGTGGTCAGTCACATTGATGACCTTGGAGCTTGTTAGAAATGCAGAACTATGGTCTTATTGAAGCAGAATCTGCAATTTAGTTAAATTCTCCATGAGATGCCTATGTATATTAAAGTTTGATTTCTAGGAAAGAGCAGCTAATCTAATTATGAGGAAACATCCAAACTGAAGGACATTCAACCAAAAAACTGGTGATATGGTTTGGCTGTGTCCCCACCAAATCTCAACTTGAATTGTATCGCCCAGAATTCCCACATGTTGGGCAGGGGTGGGTAATTGAATCATGGGGACCAATCTTTCCCATGCTATTTTCCGTACTATTCCTGTGCTACTCATAATAAGTTTCATGAGATCTGATGGGTTTATGAAGAGTTTCTGCTTTTGCTTCTTCTTCATTTTCCCTTGGTGCCACCATGTAAGAAGTGCCTTTTACCTCCTGCCATGATTTGGAGGTGTCCCCAGCCATATGGAACTATAAGTCCAATTAAACCTCTTTTTCTTCCCAGTCTCGGGTATATCTTTATCAGCAGTGTGAAAACAAACTAATACAACTGGACTGTAATCTCCAACAGTGTCAAGATCGTGAGGGTCAAAGGAGGACTTTAGAGTGGTTCTATACTAAACAAAAATTAAGAGATGTGAAAACTAAATGCAACACGTGATCCCAGTGAATCCTTTTGCTCTGGAAGATATTTTTTGGACAACTGGCCAAACTTGACTGGGAAATGGGATCTATGGGTGAGGTACATGAGAGTTTCTTTCTGCTGTGGCCACTCTTTTTATATGTCTTTGAAAAGGTTTGTTTTGTTTTGTTTTGTTTTGTTTGAGTTTTCTGTTCCTTTGTTTTTTAAATTTTTGACTGCTCTCCACCATTGCATGATGTGCCCAAGCTGACAGAGAGGTTTCTGGAGGTCTCCTTAATCCAAGGGCACTCCGAGCACCCTCCCTAGAGCCTCAGTGAGTTAAGAGCCTCAGCAAAGCCTTTCCAGGGACACAAGGCACTCTGCACACTTCCCTTGCATTCAGCTCTGGTTGGCATCACAGGCAGCAAGTGGGAATCTTATCAAGTGCCAGGGATGTAGCTGGAAAACAACTCATGTAGACTAGGGGTCACTGTGGCATTCATCCCTAGGAAAGGCTATGCTAGAAAACACTACAAAAAGATTTACTCTGGGTCTGGGTCTCTTTTCCTGCTGGTTTATTTATTCCTTCAAAGACTGTAAAATATTAAAATTTCATACTTTCCTTTTTCTGTGCTTGTAGAAATTTATGTCTTCCTACTTAAAATGTCAGGGTACTATTTCAGGTATATATACAAAGCACAAAAACAATTTTCACAACAATAAATGGTGGTAATTTTCTGTATATACTTAGAGAATTCATGAGCAAATTTGTCCTTTGTGATTGAAGACTTCCCTCTTTGAAAAGACTACAATCCAGTACTATTGATGTGAAAATTCTAGCATAGGTAATTTGTGAGTTTAGGAATCATGTGTTATTCATTTCTTGAAAGCACAGTACAAGTTCTTAAGAATCACTAATAGAGTTGAATGTCTTCTTGAGGTTAATGCATCATTCACCAAGCACTTGTTTTAGTTATTTTATGAAACTTAAGTTCCACTTTGAAGATCAGGTTTCAGAAGATTGGATCTTATATAGAGTAATAAAAATGCCTCAGAGAAGCATTTAATTTTTATTCCATTGGAAATTATAATTTAAGTCCCCAAATACAAGTACCACCTCATCAAAATCATACATTGATTAATCATAAGTTGAAACAAACCCAATTCACGTGAAACCATGTGCTCATTTTTATACCAGGTCACTCAATTGTATAGCTTCTAATTTAGCTGTTTCATCATGATGCATTGTGAAAATATGATGCATTGTGAAAATATGAATGATATACTTAGTCCATTTGATCTGCTTGCAACCCATGGGATTTCCTTTAAAGATATAAAACATTTTGCTAGTGCTTCCTTTTTTGTTCTGGTACCCACATCCTGCACTCTGTGGAGAGTCACAGTTTTTGAAATATGTTGACAGCCAGCACAGATAAGCAGTGTACTTAGCCTTTGGTCAAGGACTGGAAACTGGCTGGTATCTGAATCATCTGCTTAATGCAGAACTGCCCTCTTCTTAGGGAGAGGCAGCCTGGTGTGTGATATGACATGGAGCTCTATGGTGTGTTACTATGTGGGGAACATAGGAGACTGGTTAAAGGAGCAGTCTTTCTGTATCTTTTCACTTTCATTTCAAGTATATATAAGCATAGAGTATCCAAATGAATATATATATATATATGTTATATGTTTTTATATAATAATATATAATGAGTAAATGGATAAAGAAATGGGTCTGAGAATGTTAGCAATGATTATATATATATATAATTATATATAAATAATATATAACATATATAGATATATATAATTATATATAAATAATATATAACATTTATAGATATGTATATAAATAGATATATATTTCTTTCCCATTCTTTTTTTTTTTTTTTGGAGACAGAGTCTCACTCTGTCACCCAGGCTGGAGTGCAGTGGCACAATCTCGGCTCACTGCAACCTCTGCCTCCTAGGTTCAAGTGATTCTCCTGCCTCCATCTCCTGAGTAGCTGGGACTACAGGTGTGTGCCACCACGCCCAGCTAATTTTTTGTATTTTTAGTAGAGATGGGGTTTCAAAGTGTTAGCCAGGATGGTCTCGATCTCTTGACCTTGTGATCCCCCCGCCTAGGCCTCCCAAAGTGCTGGGATTACAGACATGAGCCACCATGCCCAGCCCCATTCATATTTTTAAGTTATTATTATAGGAGTTGTCACAATGAAAAATTTTATAATGATAATACTGTGGTTCAGGCTCTTTCTGTTCTGTTAGAATTAACCAACCTGGGTGTTTGAAAAGTACTTTTTTGTTTTGTTTTGTTTTGTGTGTGTGTGTATGTGTGTGTGTGTGTGTGTGTTTTCTTTTTCCATGTGTAGTGGTGGGTGCCTGTAATCCCAGCTGCTTGGGAGGCTGAAGCATGAGAATCACTTGAACTGGGGAGGTGGAGGTTGCAGTGAGCCGAGATTGTGCCACTGCACTCCAGCCTGGGCGACAGAGCAAGACCCTGTCTCAAAAAATATACATATAAAATATAAATATATATAAATAAGAAAACCTCTGTGAACCCTCTTCCTGTAATTATAGACTCCTTGAGACCAGGAATCATGGCTTTTGTATGAATTCTGCAGTTAAATTATCTTTGTATCTTCAGCATCTAGTCCATTATTATTGGTGCTCAATAAATGTTACCTGAAATGAATACATTTCCTATGAAAAAATATAGCCTGATATTATAATATTAGAATTTGGATTGTTTTATTACTTTTTGGTTAGTCTCCCCATGCTTTATCACCTATCTGAGTCACTCTTGAGAAATAAGTTTCCTGAACTTCTGAATGGGGGAAGAGGCACACTGCATAGAGACTGTGAACTTAATAGTATCTGAGATAGGTCTCAACCAATTTAGAATGTTCATTTTGCCAAGGTTAAGGACATACTTGTGACATGGCCTCAGGAGGTCCTGATGACATGTGCCAAAGATGGCTGGGGTAAAGCTTGCTTTTATACATTTCGGGACGCGAGATATTAATCATTATGTATAACATGTAAATTGGTTCAGTCTGGAATAGTGGGACAACTCAAGAGGGCGGGAGCTCCCAGGTCATAGGTAGAGAAGAGACAAACTGCTGCATTTTAAGTCTTTTGAGTCTTTGATCAGCCTTTCGCTGAATACACAATTTACATGTGAGAGGAGGATGGAGGAATAGTCACTTATGCTTTAGTCTGGCACAGTTAATCTGCATTTTTACATAAACAATAGGGCAGAGGAAGCAATCAGATATGCATTTGTCTCAGGTGAGCAGAGGAATGACTTTCTGTCCTACACCTGTGAAGATCAGCTATCGATTTACATTGCCAGGGTGAAATTCAACAGAACTGTGTTTTAGGGTAAAGATCTTGAGGCCCAAAGAATTTCCTTGTGGACAAATTGTGAGGGAGGTATGTGGCTTTTTATCTTTGTAGCTATCTTATTTAAGAATAAAATGGGAAGCAAGTTTGCCTGACACAGTTTCCACCTTGACTTTTCCCTTTGGTTTAATGATTTGGGGGTCTTGAGATTTATTTTTCTTTCATAAGACATTCACTCAATGCCTCTGTTGCAACTTCCTATCCACCCAATACTTTTTACATTACCTGATATTTTTAAATGCTAAACATCTCAGTGGTTCTGAGCGAATCCATTACTCTCCTCCATGACCCCTAGTGCAGGGATTTTGTGTAAGTTTGCTCTGATAAGGTAATAAGCACACTTGCTAATGTCAAAATATCTGTTGTACCTTTTCCTTGCTATTGTCTTTATGAGTGAATACCTTTCTATTAGTTTCATTGACATTTTGGGGGGTTTGGGAAGGAGAAAAGACAAACATGTTGTTGTATTAAACAGAATTTTAGAATCTGGGTAATATTGAGATCAATAGTTGGCAAACAGAAATGAATGCAGGATCTGAGTTGCCAGGTTCACTTTCTTTTGTTGTACGTGATTATGTTTCCTCATCTGTAGAATGAGTGGATTTAACTACATGAAAATTTATAGATGTTCTGGAAATAATCCTAGGAGATGTTAAATAGGAGTTTTACGAGTAAAGAAATGTTACTGCCAAATTACTTTGGATGAGACAGGCTAAATAAAGAAGTTTGATTACTTTGGAGACCTGAATGTGTTAGTGCGCATTGCAGAGACAGTAGCAGAGGCAGCATTTCCCATAGCAGTCTGACCATGGAACTCCTTTAACATACACATGCAACTATTCATACCTTTCAGACATAGTGTTCCATGGAAGAGAGTTTGGGAAACTCTAACCTAGATGATTGCTTTCAAATTTTGAGATTCTATGACTCTATATTAGTTAACAAGGACATTTTAGGAATTGATTTTGTTAATACTTTATTTCTATTGGTTTAAAGATGAAACACTAGAATAATTTAAATCGTAGTGTGAGGAAAACAAAATATATACAAATACACACACACACATATATATGTATACATACATCTATATACAATAGTATACCAAATAGTTGCAAATAAAACTAATAATTCAAGAAATATTTTCCCCATCTTCTTGGTGCAAATGATAATTCTGTCTCAGCCTGAGAAATAGAATGAATAAAGAAGCAGATTCTCTCTCATCCTCTGCAATTATAACCCTTAGTTGACATAATTCAGAGAAGAAACAAGATGTCATGGCATAGAAATATGCTAATACCTTGTTCTAATGCTGCTCTCGGTTGTAGCTTTTCTCTGAGGTTCTGTGGTTCTTGTCTACCACTGTGGCTGGAGAATACCCCAGCGCTGAAGGGGTTTTCTTTACTCTTTTCTGTATCCCATCTGCTTATTGAAAAATAAATAACATAGGAGTTTCTTATCTTCTTCTATTGCCTACTTGAAGCAGAGGTAAGAGGAACGTTTAAAAATGTATTCTGCTGTGCCACGTACTAGACATCCTATGAGAAAGTTTACGTGCTTCATTTAATGATTAAATCTCCATAAGGGATTGATATGGTTTGGATATTTGTCCCCTCCAAATCTCATGTTGAAATGTGATCCGCAGGTTGACAGTGGGATGTAAAGGGAGGTGTTGGGTCACGGGGTGGATCCATCATGAATGGCTTGGTACCATCCCCATGATAATGAGTGGAAATGAGTTCACTCAAGATCTGATTGTTTCAAAAAGCATGGCACCTCTCCCCTCTCACTTGCTCCCTGTCTCACCATGTGATACACCGGCTCCCCCTCTGCCTTCTGCCATGATTGTAAGCTTCCTGAGGCCTTGCGAGAAGCCAAGTAGGTGGTGGTGCCCTGCTTCTTGTACAGTCTGCAGAGCCGTGAGCCAAAATAAACCTGTTTATAAATTACCCAGTTTCTGGTATTCCTTTCCAGCAACATAAACAGATTAACACAGGAATAGATATAAATATGTCCATTCACCTCAAATCAGTTTTTGGAAGGAGATGAGCGATATCTATACTTGAACATCCCCAGGTTATTTTTTTTAATGGAGAAAGAAGACAAAGTAACTTATTTTCCCACACAATGGATAATTAGTTGGTATGGTCAGTAATGGAACTTGGGTCTGTGAAACTCTGAGAGCCAAGCTCTTTCAGCTCTAAGCACCTAACATAATACTTTGTGTATATGTGCACATTTCAACGAAAATTGACTTTCACTATGTATGCTGTTTTCGGTTGCTTAGTTCATGTGCATTGTGCATCTATTTTCATTTAATGAAGCACTCTCTTACAATAACATTTCAATAAATGCAGTCTGTTTTGAGTGGATGAACAGTAATTTATTTAACCAAATCCTCTATTGTTAGGGACAGCAAACTCTCTCTCTAAAGAGCCAGATAATAAATATTTCAAACTTGTAGGCTGTGTCAACTACTTTGTGGCAGTAACTATTCAACTTTGCCATTGCACTGGGAAAGCTGTGAAAGATCCAGATTTACAATCCAGATTTATTGAATAAAGCTATTCTATTTTTAAAACCCTACATAAGTTAGTATTTGTTTGAACATTAATGTGGAAATATTTTTGATTTAGTTCAAGGGAATAGGATCAAATGGAGGAGGGAAATCTATGGCTTTTCTTCACATGTTGTTGTGTTCTTTCCCCAGTTGCCATTAGAAAACATTTAAAAAGAATTAAATCCCAAATAGTGATCCCACCTTATCTGAGCAACTCAATACTCCAGAGCAGATTACCCTCCTGGCTGTTTTAAAAATATTTTTAGCAATTGACAGGATATACTTCTTAGATTAGCTATATCTAATCTCTCTTCTGTAGACAATAAGAAGGCAAGGTTTGTTAAGCATATATTTTTATCTTCCCAACACAAAAATGGTATTAGTAGAATAACAACCATGCCAAAATATTAATATTCTAAAACCACATTAATCTTTTGAATAGATGTATTTCAACATTTAACTGAGTTAACCCTTTCAGTTACTTGAGAATATATACTACAAATAGTTTTTATTGTAGGATATTGAATGAGGTTATGTTCATCAAGTTTATATGTTTAAGTGTCTGTGAATACGTTTGTGAGTCGGGACTGAAAGGAATGTGCTGTTGTTATTTTGTGTTTGGTATTTATCAGTTTTTCTTATCTTTTATTTCACAGCAACCACCCCCAATCCCACCCTAAGAAGCCTTTTCAGACATTTTTTTTCCCTAATTGCCACCCAAATGAAAATTTAATACCACAGATATACTGTGTATCTGTTTATGTGCCATAGATATATCTATGCTTTATACATAAAAAGAGTAAGATTATTTCACCTCCCAACAACAAATTTTGCCTCCCTGGGGCAATGTTTCTCTCATTGAAAATGCGTGGATTATAACTACTTCAATTGTTTTCCAAGGGTCAGACTAATCTTCCATGAAGTATTATTTCAGGAGTATGGTATCTGTGTACTAGAGAAGGCTTAGAACCACTTGCAGAGGATCCTCCCCTGTTTTAAACTTGAGCAGAAATAGGGAGCCCTTTGTGCAGACATAGCCATGTCAGACTTCTCAGCTTTCGTGGCAAGACATCATCTTACATCATTGGCTAAAGTATAATGATTCTCATTTAACCACCAACACATAACGGCTATTTTCCAAGTACTCCTGGGAGATATAACCTCAAATCCCTCTGCCTCTGGACTTATTAAAATCTGTGTACCGGAGAATAGTCTATCAATTTCTTACTCTAAAATCAATTTATTGATTTAGCCAAATCTTCAAGGAGCATCATTTTGTAAAGCCCTCACTCCCTTAGAGAAGCTCTTACCTACTTTTCTTGATAATTCTTTAATAATTTGCTATTAATGTCATTCTTCTACGTTGAGGACCATTTTAAGAAACCACCCAAAGCAATTCATGATGGTATTTACTACACAAAAATTCTTAAAGTTATAGCTTATTATGTCCCACCATGCCGGGCTAATTTTGTATTTTTAGTAGAAAAGGGGTTTCTCCATGTTGGCCAGGCTGGTCTTGAACTCCTGACCTCAGGTGATCCACTCGTCTCAGCCTCCCAAAGTGCTGGGATTACATGCATGAGCCACTGTGCCTGGCCAGTATTATTATTAATAAATTGATAGCTAAATAAATCTTCTCTCTTTAAGTATAAAAATATTTTTGTTTCAATATGTTTATTTATCAAGTTCAGATATCAAAACCCCTATCTTTTTCAACTGACTTACTTAATATAGTTTGTGTATGTGTTGGCACAAATTCACCAGTATAAACATCCATTATTTTAATATGCTTAAGTGTGAGTAGCAAGCCCTTCTAGAGTTACTGTGAAATGTAGAGTTGGTTGTTCCTTGTCATGGCTAAAAAATATCAATTGTGCCAGCAAAAACATTAGTAGGTTAGAAATGCTTTCTGGTCCCCACTGACCAAATTGAGGGTATACAGTGAAGGCCAAATCAAGAGTGGGTGAAATACAATAATAGTTGCTTCCACATCAAACATGGGATCATAGAGTCATGGGGTTAGGTGTTGAATTCAACTTCGAGATATTTCACAAATTTCCAATATTTTCAAAAACTTGTATTTGTAGTATTTTTAAATCAGTAAGTATATCTGTGCCAAGATGACTGAGGGATTGACATATTTGGAGCTATATGTTTAAATATTTTATAATTTGCTGAATGATCATTAATAAAAAAATGGTTTAAGCAAATGTTTTATTTTTTAACTTTGAAACAGAAAAGATTTAAGGATAATTTTTATCTTGACAATGATAATCTCAAAGAAAGTGAAAAACACTTCCAGTTAGTTGGAGAAAGCAGGTTCCAGATTGTGATGCCAAGTGTTAAAAGATCCTAGAGTTGGGATCAGTAAGTGCAAGTTTGGGCTGTGTATTTTCTGATTGTCACAAATCCATTTTGTCCATTAGTGAGTTGTGGCAAGGCTAAGGGCAACCAGCAATAGCCAAGGCATTTCTGTGATTTATTTATTAAAATGCAGGACAGAGAGTTGCTAATATGTTTATCACCAATAGTGACATAAGGTCATAATATAATGACTAATGTGAAGGAGTTCCCCTTCCTAATTTTCATAGAGAAAAACATACAAATATTTTGTATCATTATGGCTCAAGAAATGTATTTGCTATAGACTTTATTTCAAATCACATTTATTTCGAGAGTCTGATATACAATACTTTAAATCATTTTCACAAATCTTTATTTCTAACATTTTACATCTCAATTATTAAAAAAAATCAAAGTTTCTGAAATTTAAAGCAAGAAATTCTGTGCTCTTTTCCTTGAAACTTTCCTTGCAAAGGATGTGAAGGTAATTAGCAGATTCATTCAGTTATTTATTCAACAAACATTCATTCTTTGGACAACTATTGTGGCATCAGGTGTGTGAAACTTTTATCAGCAGAATGAGTTATTTTAAAACCTTCTATTTTGAACATATAAGATCAAAGATTAATTTATCACGTATCTTTGGCAGAACTTGGAGTAAAACCTAAGGCTTTAGATTTAGAGTTCCTATTGATCTTACCCTTTCTAAACTTGGGAAGACCCTAAAGTTTATAATGTATAGGCTTCCAAACTAATTATCCTACTAGGGAATGTCACAGGCTCTATTCATCACTCTGTTCTACTACTAATAAACAGTTTATCATAAATCTCTTGGGCATAAAATACAAGAAACAGAATGGCTTTGTCTGAAATCTGAATTGGTTGGAAAGTCTTGCAAGTAATTTAGTAAGTAAGTAAGTCTCTTAGAACCATCTATCCAAATATACCAAGTATTAGAATATGTATCTATTTGGTTAGTTGCATTAGTTGCAATTGAAGTTATCATCTGATTAAGTTTATAGCTATTCACTGGCATTCTTGAAGACCCATCCCATCCACCTTCCACACAGTCAGTGTAGAGAACCTAGAGGAGATCTCATAAGAATCACCAGAAATTAGTATTACCATTAAGGATTCAAGTCCTTAATGGTGACATTAATTTCTGCAGTTCTTTCAGAAAATGACTGTCCTATTGGATATAGTCTCTTTAGTTGTGTTGCATAGTTTCAGTATCTCTGAATTCACTCTTCTGTCACATTATCCTTTGATCTGTAGGAAGGGAGGAAACAGCAAAATAGATATGAGGTGGATTTGAGACTCCTATGAGCCCACATTAAAGGTGAAGTTGGTTAAGCCACAAATCTTGACTTGAATCTTTGAATTTCAGTGGATTTCTTGTTATCCAGCAGTTAGTGATAGCTTAGAGTCAATTTTCTATTATTCTGGAAATGTTCCTGTTCTCCAATGACAATTACCTTGGCAAATAACCATACAATCCTTTAGGAAATTTCAGACAGCAGACATTCTAATTGTATTTGTAATGGTATTGCAATGCCCTTCCTAAAGAGTTAGGGTGGGTCTTTGAATTAAGACAGGGTTTAATCTGAGTTTGAGTTTCATCAAACTGAGAAAACAATTACAAGCCCTCCCAGCTAATCAAACTAGTATATTATATCCTCTACATCTATATTAATCAATTCATCCTTTTCTAAAATTGTGCTCCTTTCTCCTTGGTACGAGCACCCTCAGAATTCATTCTCATACATGTTTCTCACTTTGCTCATACAAATGATCAAGTTCCATATTTGTTTTGGTGTAAGACTTCTTCTCCCTCATTTGGCATTTTGTTGTCCCTACTCCATGGCATGTTATGGAACTAGAGCCATAAGCAAAGACATTCAACCGTGTGGTTAGGATGCCTCCACTGGAACCACTCAGTGCTATTGCATTCAGGTTCTACACACCACCATTCCTGCCATGAGCACCTGACCTCTGACTTTTTCAGTGGACTCCCACTAAGACATGCATCCGAGGAGGCCCCACAAACAGAAAAGAGGTTTGAGAGCCCTATACCAATGTGACTAGTGTTCACCACATTTTACAGGGAGAGAAATGCAAGAAAATGAGAAGTTCTTATTAATTGTATCTCTATCCTAATCGTGTTTTTTAAATCAGTTGTTATAAAACTCATCTCTTCTGTTAAGACTCACACCAAATATATGACTATAAAAATATATTGTTTATAATTGATTTAAAATAAATTGAATGGTTCTAGCATATTCATATTTTATATGAAGTATGTGGGGATTTTATTCCAGCCACTCAACCTTCAGTAGCAATGAAATCTGTAGCTAAAAAATCCATAGAACAGAAACCTACTTAGTGTTTATGGCAGCAATACATATTTCAGAAGGTATTGTATGGCTGTAGTATTTAGAATTTTCACATTACTTTAAAAATAGAAATTTACTTATAAATAATTATATTTTAACATAATTATTATTAATGAATATTATATACTATCAATATTATAAAATTATAATTCTACATCAATATAATAATATAATTATAAAATATACATAAATATAAACATACTCATTACATTACATATTTTAGTATACTACTAGAAATATGATGAAAAAATAAAAAAAATAATAAAAATTCCTTATAGGCATATAAGCTGTTACCATATTGTTAATAAAAATTGACTAGATCATACAAAAAATTAGTTGAATGTAGCGGTGTGCACCTGTAATCCTAGCTACTCAGAAGGCTGAGGTGGGAGGATCACTTGAACCTGAGAGATGGAGGTTGCAGTGAGCCAACATCACAGCACTGCACTCCAGCCTGGGTGACAGAACAAGACTCCTTCTCAAAAAAAATAAAATAAAATAAGAAAAAATAAATAGATCATGTTGCACATAATGATAAGGTTTATTGACATTATTTTCCAAAGTATAGTTTTAAAAAAGTAATCATATAGCATGTGATTATTTGCTATGATCAAACCTTAATTAACTAGCTGTTATTTTTATTTTTTATTTTTTATTTTTTTGAGATGGAGTTTCACGCTTGTTGCCTAGGCTGGATTGCAATGGCACGATCTCGGCTCACTGCAACCTCCACCTCCTGGGTTCAAGCAATTCTCCTGCCTCAGTCTCCCGAGTAGCTAGGATTACAGCCATGGGCCCCACGCATGGCTAATTTTTGTATTATTAGTAGAGATGAGGTTTCACCATGTCAGCCAGGCTGGTCTCAAACTCCTGACCTCAGGTGATCCACCCACCTCAGCCTCCCAAAGTGCTGGGATTACAAGAATGGGCTACCACACCCAGTCAACTAGCTGTTATTCTTTACAACTTATAACATCATATATGGCTAAAAATAAGGCAAGATGATTTCCCAAATTATATCTTAAAAAAGAGATAGTTATCTTAACATTGGAGTCCCTACAGTTCTCTTATAAGGAAACAATCATCAAATTAATTTGATAAAAATGTATTTTGAGAAGGAAAGACATATTTGCCTGAAATTACATTAGTCAATATTAGTTTAGATGCCTAGAAAAAATACCTTATAATTGGTTAAAAGGCCAGCGAAGGAATTTAAGATGACTTAATAGTCATTCCTGAATATATGACATCACAGCTTGAAGTGTTTGCAGTTTAAAAAGTAGCAAAAGTAACGAAAACACTGGTTTTAGGTAACAGCTTTTGGGAAAATGGAGAAATCACCATATATTCATTTGTACTTATATGGTAAGCCCATATGACATTTTATTTTGCAGCTCACCATAAAGCTACCAGCAAAGCAAATATAATTATAAATTTTATATGGCTTTGCATATGACTATACTTATGTCCACACATACAATTATATATGCTAATAAATGACTATATTTATATATGCGTATTGTCGTATGACTTGTAGAAAATGAATTATTCTTTCCTGTGTGCTTAGTTCTTATTTTTGTAACTTTTCTTCTCTTTAACCAATTTTTGTTCTTGTAATTATTTCTAAAATTCTGCTTATAGTTTTTTTTAATAAAGATGTCAAATATTCATAGACAGGATCATGGCATACCCACACTACTGTGACTTCTTGGCAAATTAGGACTTTCATAAAGGCTATATGTGAACATCACTCGTGACATTATTTGGACCTTTCCCACAGCATGTTCCTCTAACATAAGAAGAAAAAATTAGACAAAATTACAATAATTTCTAATATGGTCCAAGTATATCTTCATTACACTTTCTAAAAAACAGGCAAAATGAGGTTGGTACTGGGAAGGTTAAGACCTCACCACAGAGTAGATGCTGTAGGTACAATTGTGAAAACATAGCCAGTTTAATGAGCAGATATCTAAAATAGGTCTTTATGTGCTACACATTTAAAGTAATTTGCCAGTAGAAAGTATCTTAAGCATGTATATTTCTCAAAGTTACATCTTCGTTGTGAAAAAAACTAGCATGGCCTGGAAATTCAGTCTTATGACTTGTTAGTCATGCTGTGAGGTTTTCTCTAACTGGAGATGGGTGGATTTTGATTTGTGATTAGACAGACTTCTTCACATGAACAGAAAATCAGCAGGAGGTAGAGGCACACCCGTGCATAACTTTCTGGTGAAGCCTCCCCTGCAATCGCAAGAGAAGGGTTACAAAATCTCAGATCTCATCAGTGAGGGGGTCAAGTCAAGAGAAATTTCTAAGAGGATAGTGAAGGATGAAAGGCATTGTCATGACCAGAAGGTCAGTGGCTCATGCTACTGAAGGCAAGAGAGAAGAAACCAAATATATTTGTCGCTTAAAGCTTAAAATGCTGGTTTTCTCTTAGAGCACACCTTTATTTTTCCTTCATGTTCTGCACTGCATCCCCCATACCTGGCAGTGTACCAGGCACAAGTTACTTAATAAATGTTTGTTGAATGAATAAATCATTGTGGAAACCTATCAAATCTATCTTCATCCTGCATTTCAATTCACTTTCTCCACTGCTTATAGATCATTATATTAAAGTATATATAAATACTTTAATAAAGCATGATGTTTTCTCTATAGAACAAATATCTGTTGTTTCCTTTTGTGTATTTTAAATGTAATTTAAAATTAATTTTATTTTTATTAAGGTAATATATCTCATAACTTAAAACAAAATCAAAATCTACGGTTCTTGTGGAACAGTGCAGGTCTCCTCCTAAGCCCTGATCTTAATCCCCTAGGCAAACATTTGACTCTTTTAGTAGCTTTTTAACTGTACTTTTACATTTCTAACTGGTTTGCTTATCCTGCTATTTCTTTAGCAACTTTACACATTATTTATTGATTTTTGTTATAATAGTTGAGGGTTTAGTTGTCTTACATGCACATATACACGGAGAGTCTTTCCCTCTGCCATCCTCCACCTGTAGTTTTATTATAGTTTAGGGTTAATACATTTGTCAGTGTTCCCAACATTTTTATTATGTCCAGATCTGAACAAAGTGGTATTCTATCATAATGTTTCTTTTCTCTTGCAACTTTTTGTTTCTCATGGAGTTAATAATGTCCTTTTAAAATTAGTTCAGCACACTCTGTACCTATTGTATATTATTCACAATTGCCTCCAACTGATCTTAACAACTGTAACAGAATGATCTAACTGTGGTAACAACTCTAAAATATCTTCTTGGCATTATACAATACAAGTTTACTTCTAGCTCATGTGGTAGTCCAGCATGTGGCAGCTGGGGTTGCCATGTCACACCCTAGTTCAGGGTCGTGACTTTTCGTCTAGGGGCTGTCATGTCTTCTAGGGCCTTAGAGCTCTTCATTGGTTCTTTGCATCTGCACACTAATAAGGGAAGAGGGGAAGTGTAGAGGATCTCAGGGCATACCCTGGAAGCGATGTACATGACTTCTGCCCACAATCCATGAACCAGACTTCAGTGACATGTGTCTCCACCTGCAAGGGGCTAAGAAATGAAATCTAGTGTGGTGCTCAAGAAAAAGAGCAGAACATGGAATCTGGTGGAAACTTCCCACTATCTACTGTATTTTCAAATGCACATGTGTATCAATCTATCATTTTCTTTTCATTTTTTTTTTCTTGGAGACATTCCTGCTGCAAACCATCTCTTCACCTCTCTTTAGGCCTGCTTCACACTTATTGCTCTGGAGAATTTATTTTACTGCCTTTTATGTTGGGCCTGCATTGAGGTTTCATCTCTTCCTCTTTCTTGATTTACAAGCATATTTGGGGAACTGCTACTTTAAAATGGCACACAGGATGTGTATTTTTTAAGTCCATGCATATCTGAAATTTTTTTTAAAATCAAGCTTGGCTGACAGTTTGTCTTGGTATACAATTCTAAGTTCAAAATAATTTCATTTAAAAATGTGAAGACATTCAAAGAAACTTCTGGATCCATTATTGCTCTTGAGAAATCTGATGCATTTATTTTTTCCTTTGTATGTGATTGGCTTTATGTTTCTGGAAGATGTTTTAGGTTTTTCTCTTTATTCCTCTGTTTCTTTTATCTCAGAATGATATATCTCGAAGAGTTTAATTATTTGATTAATTTAAAAGATTGTTCTCCTGGACGTTTAGTGAAACTTTTGATCCCCAAAGTTCATCATCTTCATTTCTGGTATTGTTTTTACATTTTTTTTCAAATTAGTGTTTTTATCCTTTTCTGCATAGAAAGAACTCTTTTCTAGAGCTTTCTGAGATTTCCATTAGTCAGAATTTTTTTCCATTTAAAAAAAATTTCTACAGCTTTTTGCTCTACTTTCCTGAAGATTTTTCAACTTAGTCTTCTCACCCATCTGTCAGTTTTTTGTAAATGTTGAGTATATTTTCAATTTCAAAAGATTTTTTTTCCTGTTTTGTGTATAAATTTCTTTTTTTATTCATTATCTCTAGGAGCAGGGTAGAAAGGCATGTGTTCAGTTCATCTTGTTGAACCACAAATTACTCTAGTTTACTTTCTCCAGAAAATAAACCTCCAGTCTCCTGGAAGCTGGATTGAGCAGATGGAGGAACTTATGGTTGGTTGATTGTGTGACAGTGGGGAAGGGAACTTTGGGTCCAAGCATTCCAATAAACAGACGTACAACCAAACCCCTGTGTTTACCCCACCACCTGGCCTCCTTCTATGCTGAGATTTCTGCCTCCTAGGCCTGGGTCTGCCCAGGTTTTGCAGGAAGAATTGGCTTGCTTTTTATCCATAATCTCTCCTGCAAGCATGCATATAGAATCCTCTGCTCTTCCAAATCAGTCACCATGCCTCCATCTGATTTAGCTTCTTCCAAAATTCATTGCAAGTTTATCTGTTATTTTATCTGCTTATTTGACTTTGTGATTCAGTAACATTTTTAAAAATTCATTTATTCTTGTAATAAATCAGTTTGAGGAGAGATGAAATACATGTGATAATTTTGCCATTTGTAACTACATATCACCCCATGTACATTAACGTTTACCTCAGTGCCATATTGATTGAATTAGACAGATGTTATGTCTAGTTAAGTTGTGCTACATAAACTCCAGGTACAGGAAGACCTTATTACTATTATCATGACACATAATGCTGTCCCCGTGTTTTCACTGGTTTTCCATTGTTTTTTATTCTGCTCTAGCTCTGGTCAAAGTGGCCTTCGTGGAGTGGCCAAGCAATATTTCTCTTGTGTCTTCCTACTCTTTCTCTTTCTTGGAACCCCTCTTCCCAGGGAAGGAAATGTCCCACCACTCTCTGGTAGTGTCACTATGTAACACTACTGCATCTGAGCCTTGGAACCTCAGAGACAGGACTCTATGTGGCAAGTCACTCCAGGAGAGCTATTCCTGCAAGAGTTGGTCCTATAAAGCAGGTGACACACTTACCTAGGGAAAGGTGGCAAGGAGAGTAATCAATAAATATGTGTGTCAGATTTTCTCATGGCAGAAACTTTTTCTAGAAGTTGCAGGTATGTAGCACAACGCAGTGACCACTATGAGCTCGGCATTCAGGATCAATATACCTGACTTCCACCTTTTGAACTTCATCACTTTGGACAGATTTATTGCGACTTTCTCAATCTCAGTTACCTCATTCTGAAAATGGAGACAACAAATATAATAGATGCCTTGCCTATTTCACAGTAATGTTGTGAAAGTCAAATGAGATGAAACTATATTGCATACAGGAAATAATAGCTATTAGGATTAATGTCAGTAGTGAATACATGAACTAGGTAAAGAATATGGGTTATCATTGTATAGCACAGAGGTTGATTTTAAATCAATGTGTTAACAGTGGAAAAGATTCAAGTTTCTTATGTTCTTTCTTTTATTTCTATCTGGGCCCATGGACACATACTTGTTATACACTTAGATATTGCTGTTAAATGCAAAGTAGATTTATCATAAATATAGATTCCAAGCATATATACTTTGAAAAATCTACAATCTGAGCCTCATATGCTTTTATGTAGTAGATCCAAAATGATTTTTATGAACTGGATCTTACTTGGGGAAAATGGAGTAGATTAAGTGTTACCAAAATTATAAGTATAGCCAACACATTCATAGAACTTACTGTGCCAGGCACATTCTACACACATTACTGATATTAAGTCAATTCCTCACAATAACACTATGAAGGCATTATTGCTCTTCTTTTCAACTTTCAAGAACATTGAAGGACATAAAATAGAACTTCTTTAATAGTTTCATAATAGAATAGACAGATATCTATGAGACCAAAATGTTTTCTCTAATACTCAATTTTCCCACTACTTTGCTATTGTTTGTTCTGTGTTTTGGTTTGGGCTATTCCTTTGCTCCCTTCCACAAGAAATTCTCTGGAAGCTGATAACAGCAGTGCCTCCCAGATTATCTCTAGGGCATTGAATAAGAATCAAGTTAAGCAATTGAAATTCAAGCAGTCATTGACATCTCATTGTTTACTAACATGAATCCAAGTCACAGGTTTGGAACTTTTAAATTCTGCTCACAGAGGAGTAAATCGGTTGCTACTATAATGTACCCAAGTTTGTATTCTTACCTTTACTACCAGTCTGTAAATTAGGGATGTCTGAATGTGTCTAAAATGTAATCCCAAGATGGGCAGCCAGGATCTTTGCTTTGTGGACGAATCTAATGTGTTTAGAACAGGGCGTAACACATAGTAGGTGCTTAACAACTATTTGTTCAATGCCTCCGTGTGCTCATTATCTTACTTAGTGGTAGCTTACTGACCTCTGAAGTGACTTTAGGAAGTGCATTAGGACTTTGGGAAGTGAATTTGGATGTTGCATACGATTAATGCATTCATACGAACACATCCTAACTTTTGAAATATTAATTTCTTTCCAACGCCCTCTTTTATTTCCCGAGGCCGTCCTCTGCTCCCCACTCGCAATCCCTCGCCTTCACTCCCCATAGTTAATAAGACACCCCCTCGGAGGATAGAACGCAATACCAGGGCCCCAGTTCTTCTCACAGCGCCCTGGGCTTTTTGAATGAGAGACATCAAAGAAAACACAGGAAAAAAATGAATAAAAATGAGCTCGCTGCTAGGACTCGAAGCCCCACAGTGTGGAGATTTCATTCCCGAGCAGAGTGTGTTTCTCACTGCAGCAGTTGAGTCACCAGCAAGACTTGCCTGAGGTGAGCTCCGCACATCCGCGTTGGGACTTGCAGACACGCCTTCTTCTCACACAAACCTTACCCAGCCCCGCCACCGCGGCGGACTCCAAGGGTGGTGCCACCAGCCCTGCCACTCGCAGTCCAGACGGGCAGGGTCTGCGGACCGCCTGGCCTTGGACCCATCCGGAGCCACAGGTTGGAGGAGATAAGGAGCTGCCCCCGTGCTCGTCGCCCTGTGGAGCAGATCCTGTCTCCTTGCCGGCGGTGGAGCCTGGGAGTTCCAGGGCTTGGGAAGGGGAAGGAAACCTCTCTGAAATCTGACACCTGCTCTCCCGGCAAGGAAACTTCGCAGGCTGGTGAGTTGGGAAGGCGGGCTGTTGCTGCTGGAACGCGTTCCCACCTACCCGGGTGCTGCAGCGCCGGCCTGCACTGTGGGAAGTGAGGCCTCTGTGTGTGTGTGCGTGTGTGAGTGCCTGTACACCTTCGATCGCGGTTTCCATCAGAAATCCTCGCAAAGAAGACAGTAGTGATGTGTGCTGCACGGATGGCATGGGTCAACTCGACCTGGCTCTCTTTGAGTGTTTGCTTATCAAACAGCTGGTTACCACCGAAAAAAGCAAAAAGAAAAACAAAAAGCCTAGGCACAGCAATGTTAATTTCCTTTCATTTGCAGCTCAAAAAAACAATCAAAATAATGAATAAGAAAAAGCATGGATGATGATGTGCTTAGAGTTTCATTTCAGGAGGAGTAACTTAGTGAGGCAAGTCAGGAGATAATAAGACATTTATATGCACTTCCTTACATGAAATAGCCACAGAGACCTTAAGAGTACTTTCTGTTTTCCAGTTTTTTGCTCTGTTACTTTCAAATTCTGATCTAAGTGTCGCACCAACTAGGGTATATGTGTGCGTGTGTGTTCACTCAAGTAGTCACAATAAATTAGCTTTCAAGACTTTCCCACCCAATGCAACATTAATTAAGCCTCTGAAAACTACTGAAGAAGGTGAACTGTAAGCAGAGACTGCGTTCCTAGGAAAAAGCTGTGTTTGGTTAGAGCCTTCACACGTGTATCATGTTTTATGAGTTTTTTTTATGTCAAGATCTAAAGCTAAGGTTATGCAATTCCAGTTGTTTTAAACTGCACATCATTAAGTCCAAAGTAATAACATATAATTTCAAGGTTATTAACAACAAAATTGTTGTTTAATATATTACAGCTCTGAATTTTTATTGTGTTCTGTTTATAAGAAAAATGTCTACGGTTCTCAATATTTAGTTATAATCACACATATTCAGTAATATCTATATAGAATATACAGGGTTTTATGGTTATAAATTTTGAAAAGTTGATGGAAAAGAGGGACTTAAGCATTATTATAAACTCAGATATTTGAGTTTAATGAATTTTCAAGCTGCTGTAAAGTCCATATTGCAGTGATGAAGAGAGAGACATACCTGTCATGTGCCATTGCCCCTCAGTTATTTTTCACAGTTTCCTAGTATAATCCTCTACCCAGACGGGGTCAGCCATCCTTGAAGGCAGGAGGTGATTCCTACCGATAACCAAAAAAGGGTAATCTTGACAGATAGTTTAATATTATTGGGACTTTCCTGTTTCAGAAATGACTATGGCCTCTCATACAGTGTTACTGACATTGCCTTCGAAAGGAAAACAAAACAGCAGATGAAACTGGATGAGCCTGTTCTCATAGTTGCCAAGAAGGAATAAAGGGAATCTGTTGAATGCAAGCAAACCACAGTTCCCCTTTCTCATAGGTCATTTCTGGAACAGGCATGTTTGACCCAATAGGGAAGGTAACCCTAATATAATTGATCTTCTTGGTAGGAGAAGATCAGTTGGTATGCCAGTTTACACTACAACTATATGTTGGTTTCAGAATTGCTGTTCATTTATTTCACTGTTTTTCTGGAAAAATGGAAGTTATCCAAATGTCCAGGTTGTTCAGAATAGAAACCTGTTCTTTTCCCACCCTCACTCCTGAAAATTTTTGGGTAGGTTTTTGGGCTCTCAGATCAGTAGGGCATGAAATATAGAACAATTACTCATATAAAGCTCATCTCACAATCAATCCAATTTCTTGAGTTGATTCATCAAGGCACTTTGACCAATAGTTCAGGTGTTAAGGAAGTAATTGTAATGTTGAGATGCAGGAAAATGATTTCAATAAAAACGGACAGGACATACCAGGTGTTTCCCATGAAGAATACGTTCCTTTCTAAAGATGGCTGCCAAAGGGGAATGATTTTTTTTTTAATTCATTATTAGGTATATATGGGGCTTAAGTATATCCTATAGAAGTAGGAAGCAGCAACATCACTATGCATAATAACAAACCTATTGTAAACCCCAAATATGGAGTTGATAGTATTACTCAATTTGTTTCACACCCTTTGCAATCATTATTCATGTTCTCCAAATATTAACCTCCCATTGGCACTCCTTAAATAAGACAAACTTGTCTAGATTGCCAATAAAGAGAGTAACACTCTGTTTATCAAATGACCAAAAAAATCTTCAATAAATTTAGTCTTTTTAACTAAACAACTGCTCAATATACTGAGATAAATAATTAATTAAGTTGCTTGTTCATTTATTCAACAAATATTTGTAAAGAGTGTTATGCACTGAACTCTGTGTGGACAGAAGTAGACCAAAATTCCTGACTTTATAGAGCTTGTCTTTTACCAGGGAGACAAAGACCAAACTAGATAAGCAGGGTGAGTCTATGGCACATTAGCGAGAAGTGCTCAGCAGAGAGTATGAAGCCCAGGAGGCATGCAGAAAGTGCCCCGGGCTGGGGTCAGGGAGAACTGAAATTCTATATCAGATGCCCAGGAAAAGCCTCACTGAGATGATATTTTAATATCGATCTGAGGCAAGTAAGGGAATGATCCACGTGGATATGTGGAGGAAGAGCATTCTAGATTGAAGCATTCTGGCATCTTTCAGGAAGAGCAAAGAAGCCTACACACCTGGCATAGAGGGAGTGAGGTGGGGGTGGCAAGAAATGAGAGAGAGGAGATAATGGGGACAGGTCTTGGAGGACTTTGAAGGTCCTAATAAACTTGTTGGCCTTTGTTTTTTATTCCAAGTAAAATGACAAAACACTGTGATTTAGACATAGCCCGTTGAATGTTTTTCAATAAATATTTACTGAGCATACTATGAACTTTAATATTCTTCTAAGCATTGTGGATAACAGAGGTTAGTGAGATATACAAGGCCTCTGCTGTCATGGAAATTATATCTGGGGTTTGGAGAGAGATAGATAAGTAAATAAATTAGTAATTCTGGAACTTCTGGTGATACTAAGAAAAAAAAATGTTAAAGGGTAATATAGTGAGAGTGACCTGAAGGGGAATGTGTGATTCAGTGGTCAAGAAAAGCCTCAGGGGAGGTGATTTATTTATTTATTTATTTATATTTTTATTTATTTATTTATTTTTAACCAAGAAAGAGTCTTGCTCTGCTGCCAGGCTGGAGTGCAGTGGCACGATCTTGGCTCACTGCAACCTCCACCTCCTGGGTTCAAGTGATTCTCCTGCCTCAGCCTCCTGAGTAGCTAGGACTATAGGTGTGTGCCACCATGCCCAGCTAATTGAGATGGGGTTTCACCACATTGGTCAAGATGATCTCGATCTCCTGACCTTGTGATCTGCCCACCTCGGCCTCCCAAAGTTCTGGGATTACAGGCGTAAGCCACCGCGCCCAGCCAGGTGATCTTTTTAAAAGATCACTCTGGCTTCCTTGAAGAGACTAAGTCATAGGGTGACCAGAGTAGAAGAGAATCCAGTTAGGAGGCTATTCCAATAGACCAGTTATGACAGTGGCATAGATTAGGGTCAGAACAGTGGCCACCTAGAGAAGTAGAGAGATTCAGAAAATATTTGAAGGCAGAGCTGACAGAACTTGCTAATAAATTGGATAAAGGTGGAGGTGAAGAAACAAAAGAACCAAATGATCAACAGGATTTCTACTGAAAGATACTGGGTAGACAGAAGGCCATTTCCTAAGATGGATAAAGCTAGGGAAGAAACAGTTTTAATGGGAAATGAAGAATTTCTTTGAAGCCTTTTGAAGTGTTTTTCAACATCCAAGTGGAATTATCAACTTGGGCTTTTGCATATATGAATCTGGAACACCTAGAGGATATCATAGCTGGATATAGAAATTTGAGAGGCAAGTGCCTATGGACGCTATTTAGAGTGATAGCCTTGAGGACATCACTCAGAGAGAGATTACAGAGAAAAAAATCAGGGCTTGAGGATGCAGCTCTGGCTTATGCAGACATTTGGGATCTTGAATGGGAGGAGTCAGTAAAAAGCCATTCAAGTGAAAGGTAAACTGGATGAGCGTGTCATCATGAACCTAAGCCAGGATTTTTTTTTAGGATGAAGGGTGTGGTCAATGGTGTCAGACAGGGCCAAGATAAACAGTGAGATGAGGACAGGGAAGTGATGATTTCATGTAGCAGTGTGGAATCATTGGCAGTTCGGGAAAGAGATGGAGTTCTCAAAATAAGATATTCAGAAAAACTAACTTTAAAAAATTCTGAAAATAGCGTTTCACCTAATTCTAAAGATAATTGAAAAGAAGGATGCCCCCAGAAAAACTCATGAGGCTACATACGTAGAAGCTCTAATAAATTTAATTTTTTAAAATGACTTCCAGAACAGATGAATAAAGGAAACATATAATTAGAAATACTTAACGAAGGTGTTGTCAGAGCTGTAAGCATAGTTTGAAGAAGAGTAATGCGCAGTGAGTGGAATCTTGGGAAAAAATGCTCAGGAGAGTGATAGATTATTTTCACATTGTTTGAAACAAAGCAGTGAATAAAGAAGGGTCATCTCCCTTCATGCCGGTGCTGGTGAACGTGAGAGAAAGTAGAATTACTCAGTTTCTACTTTGAGTCCCTCTTCTTTTTTTTCTTTTCTTTTCTTTTTTTTTTTTTTTCTTTTTTTTTTTTTTTTTTTTTGTAGACGAGTTTCTATTGCCCAGGCTGTAGTGCAGTGGCGCGATCTCAGCTCATTGCAACCTCTGCCCCTGGGGTTCAAGTGATTCTCCCACGTCAACCTCCCAAGTAGCTGGGATTACAGGCATGTGCCACCACACCAGGCTAATTTTTGTATTTTTAGTAGACATGGGGTTTCACCATGTTGGCCAGGTTGCTTTGAACTCCTGACCTCAGGTGATCTGCCTGCCTTGGCCTCCCAAAGTGCTGGGATTACAGGTGTGTACCACTGCACCCAGCCATGAATCCCTCTTCTTTCTATGTGAAAGAAAACAGTGTTCAGAATGGAAGGTCTACACAACACCAAAAGAAAATTAAAATCAAAGAAAGCTGAGAAGTTATTGTGACTGCAAATCACTTCTTTAAATGAGAAAGACTAATGGCAGAAGTGGTCAAGAGGAATACTGTGAGGAAAGGGCATTTCAGTTGAGATCTAAAGGTTGCCTGGTTGCTAGTCAGGTGAAGGGGTTGAAAAAGAACAAACCAGATGGTACAAAAGCATTTGCTGAATTCTTAACCTGGGAAAGAGCTTGGAGTATTCAAGAAACTGAGGAAAGGAGTTTGGAGAATGGAAAGCAGGTGGCAGAGAGAGGCACAAGGTGAATCTGGAGGCACCAATGGGGAAGAGTCATTGCAGAAACTAGACAAGACCAATGAAGATCAGGAAGTGCAGCAACCTAAATCTTAACTTGTCAGAGGTGTTATAGAGATGGCTTCTACTGGGAGGTTGAACTAAACAACCCTCAAGCGCTCATCCAAAGCTGTAATCCTACAAATACAAGAACACAATTTGTTTAATATTTGATAACGTGTTATAGATATTTTAAATTAAGAATTGATAATGAAAGTTTAGTTATAAAATATAAAACAGATCAAAGTAGATTAAGTAGTGGCTGCCTTATAAAGCAAGTATTTAATATCCAGAAAAGCAGGAAAAACGTTTCTAGGTAGCTACAGCTGTATTCAAGGATACCAAGACCCACTCACATAATTTTGGAAACGATTTCATAAAGAGGAGATGTAGACTTCATATATTGGTGGGATTTAAATAAAACCAGTAGGAAGTCTATTATTAGTCAAATATTCCTAGCGTTGAGTAGTGTATAACTATAGACAGGGCATTCAGTCTCCTTAAGGATCTTGATTTTCTCCTGTGTAAAATAAAAGGTAAGGGTTATTTTAACATCCCTACTGTTCAACTCTAGACTTGGGCAACACATAATTCTTGTTTTATGTTTACTTCCTTCCTTCTTTCCTTCTTTTTCCTTTTCTTCCTTCCATTTATGTGTCTATCCCTCTAGACAGATGATAGGTAGAGATAGATAGATAGATAGATAGATAGATAGATAGATAGATAGATAGATAGATAGATAACCTTAGATCTACATAAGGTTATCTTTATGTTATACATAAATCTGTGTGCATAAGTATATGTGTGTGTGTGTGCATATATGTAAACATGGAAGAAGAGATAGAAACATATGAACTCTATAATAGAGGGAAAATTTCTTTTTAATAAGTTTAGGGAAAAAGTACAAGACTTCATTTTAGTCCTCTTTCTGGCTTCATTCTAGCACATAAATTTATTTTCAATCATATTGAACTTGGAGTCAAATTAATCTGTTTTCTTCTTGTTTCTCTCCTTAACTTGCTCAGAAAAAAATGAGATTATGTGTTAAATCTGACCTGAGGGATATACCAGAACAATAATAATTAGAAAAAGCAAAATCAGCTTGTATTATATTTGCCCAATCTAACTTAGGCAAGGTAATCAGAGCCTGAGAAGTTCATTAAATGAATTATTCAGTTCTTACGTTCTATTATTCAAAATATATTATTTTCATAAACAAAATGAACTGTTGATAAGTGTTCCTGTACATATCTAAATACTAAAAATACAAAATGAAATTAGATTTTTCAGAGGGAAAGAGAAACTAGTCATGTCTTAGTGACTTTGAAAAGAATTAGACACTTTTTCTAATATCAAGAGGTGCCACATATTGACTTAGGTGCCTCCCTGGAGTAACTTAAGCCTCTGATTTTCTGGAACTTTCTCCCAAATGCTGTAAAATGTAGAAGCAATGCAACCTGTTTGCTAATTTATTAATTCTTTAAGCGAACTAAAGATAGATATCACAACTAACTGTATGGAAACTGTCATTCCCAGTCCCTATATCTGTCCCTCTCCCACTCAATCTTTGATCTTAATCTTTCTAAAGTTTGTAATACCTATTCTCAAATACTGCCTCTCAAGGTTTGGAAGTAAAAACTTCTATTAGGAAGAACCTAGGAAACAACACTGCAAAACATATCTTACAGGAAAAGAAATGCTGTAACAAAAATATTCTCATATTTATAACAGAGGGTTAAAACATAACAAAACAGGCTTAAATAAATAGACCATCAAGTTTGAAAGGTCTATTCTTTAATCTTCAATTGGAAACGAGATGCTAGTTGATGAAGCCTGCATAGTAGTAATAGTAATAAGATGAAATGAGCAACTTTGGGTTTGCTTTTTTCTTGTAACTTCACTAGGCCATCATCAGGTTCTACTTATTTTGAAATTGGCCTATACAGTCTCCCCAGATCTCCTTTGCTATGTTTTATTTTTTTCACTTACCTATTAGGAAAACCAAGAAGTCAAAAGTAAAATATACCCAACAAGTATTCATTAGTATTGTTTCTGAACACCTTTAATTTGGGTGCCCTCAGGAATGTACGTGCTTGATGAGAATTTATTCATCTGTGATTATGGAGCAGCTTATATTTAGATAAAGGTGAGGAGAGATGAAAAATGGATAAAGACAAAACATACTGATCACTAAGTACAGGTACACCAACCTGCAGGCTTTGTGTCCTCTGCAAACATGGATAAACCTTGCTGGGCATCTGTTTCCTGTGCAAGCTCTGAGGAAGTCATAAAATTCTACATTGAGGTTTTCTTTGGAAATGATTAAATGATAATAACTGAGTTGCTCTGAAGATGAATTTGCCTCAAATTATATTGTTATTCTGCTTCCCAGCAGATCTTCTTATCAAGTGTATTTTCCATGGTTCTGGATTCCCTACAGTTTTCAGCCTTTCAAAGTTCGCTTTGACTTTTAAAGTAGACTTATGCATGAGGCCAGGGACCCAGAAACCAGTTTCCCATTCTTCAGTTCTAGAAGGTGTTAGATTCTAGTGATTTTAGTAAAACAAAGCCGTGAAGTTCTAAGCAGTCTAGAGCAGTGAGGTTGATTCTAAAAATCAATATTGTAAATATTGATACACTTGAGGGTATACGCTTGGCAACTTGAGAACAGAGAACTAACTCAAAATAGAAAAGGAACAATTAAAATTCATAAATATTAACTATATGTTTAAAGAAATATGTTCTGTTTGCATTGCAATATTTTATAACCAGTAGAAATATTTTTGTCTTATTTTTCAGGAATCGTGTTTTCTAAAAGTACGTAGAAATTAGAATCGGAGGATTTAAAAATAGCTCAGAACTGCTTTCTAATTGGTGTTTTCCATAGTAAACTGAATTGTGGAGAATTCAGTTTATGCATTGTGCATAGTCACTTGATCTGAAAGATGAAAATAAGAAATCCAAGAATGAATGATGTTCTTTGAGGAGCAAAATTTCTGCCTGTTGTAGGACATTAAAAACATTAGGAAAAATGTTAAGTTGGTTAAAGCTGACAATGTTATTACAACAAAAGACCTGTCACCATGTTAAACCTGACAATACCAATTTAATCTCTGGTTTAATTTTCGTCTATCTGAATTTTTTGGTTAAAATATTCATTAAGTGCCTACTATCTGGCAGGTCATATTAGGTACTTTAGTTGTAATGGTAAGATATAGTTCCTGCTCTTAAAGAACTTAGAATCAAGTAAAATAGAGAGTTACATGAGCAGATAATTTTAATGTAACTTGATAAGTTTTCAGTTAGTGGTTTGAACGCAGTATTATGATAATAAAGAGGAAGATAAATTTAAGGAGGTTAAAACTGTAGAGAGATCAGTGAGGAGTGGGAAATACCAAAGGTCTGAAATTGTAAAGTTGGAGAAGATAAATTATATTAATATTAAAGAAATAATTAGCAAGAGTGGGCATTAACCAGACATAGGGGGAAAGGAGAAATTATTATGAAGTCTAAATTTCTGGCTCTACTAAGGCAATGGATGGATAAATAGTAGTCCCCAAAATTGAAATCAGGCATAGAAAAGGAAAGGCAGGTTAAGGGAGGAAGAAGTACTACATTTGAGGTAACTGTGGTTATTCAATTGCATATGCTCAAGAAAATGACTCTTGAAATCTAGACCTCTCAGGAGAGGTCAGGCTGATGATAATGACTGGGAAATACAGGCACATGGGTGATCTCCAAAATCTATGCGACCAAATGCCATCTGTCAAGGAGGAAAGAAGGAGGTGGAGTAATCATAAGAGAGGAATAATTATTTTCTTTATTTTCTGCAAGCACTACTCTGCTTTAGCTAATAAATACGTTTAAGTTCTGGAAGGACTTAGGGAAAATTTAAGGTTATATATCTAATTATATATATGTGTGTATATATATGTATTTGTCATTAAAATCATTGTTGTTAAATTGGAAGGACATAATAAATATGCCTGTAGCTTCTGTGGGGGCAATCATTAAGTAATTTTTCTTTCGTGTATAATTCTCTTCACCTATGTTCTCTCCCAACCCACCCTGTGAAAAATGACAAGTCATATCTCAATTATAAATATGTTCTAGTAGTAGAGATTGGGAACCCAACAGAAAGTGATTGAATCAAGTGATTCTGGCTCATTAATATCATGCTCTAATAATTGATGCCCAGCCAATGTTAATTTAAGTTCAAATTAACTCCCATTCTCTTCATTTTAATTAGTAGCTTTGTTCTAGCTTTGCTGTCACAAAATTGATGACACTTTTATCCTCAAGATCTACTTACCAAAGCATAACAAATATATCTTGATGTTCTAGAGAAATTACAGAATAATTGTCTAGTAATGAGTATTTGTGTAGATTCCAATAACATGTAAAATATTGTCAAGAAATTGACTGGAAAAAAGTGTCAAATGATTGACCAAATTTAGGGAAAATTACCTTGTCTCTTCTTCTGCCTCTTCTCCTCCCCTTCTTTATCTCCATGTTAATATTTTTTCTTCACCGTTTGAAAAAGTTTGGGAGATATTCTATTAAATTTATAAAAATTATTTATACACCATCTGGGTGCTTCACACTCTCCATCACAAGTATTTCTGACTATTAAATAATTAGTATGAGAACATATTGCATGCCTACTTGTTCAGTTGAGAAGTTCTCTGTGTTCCTTCTGGATTTCAGGTGTATAACTCTTTCTTTGCTATGGATCCATCATTTGAGACATCTAGTTTGAACAAATATGTTTTTCATAAAAGCTCCTTATAAAATGGCAATATCCGAGTTATTTCTGTTGTGGTGATCATAGATGGAGAACATTTAAATGACTCATGTACAAGTCAGACACATAATCCACATCTACAAATATTCCAGGCAAGATTTCTGATTACAGTATTGTGGACTTCAATTTTTTTTTCTTAAGCATTTGGCTACTTATATTATTCACTAAACTAGTATCGAACTGCTAATCTTCTATGTTATCCCTATCTGTAAATTGATCAACATTTCACATTCTTTTGGGAAATATCAATGCGTTTTTTCTTGTGTTTTGGTTGTAGGTAAGCTAATATTATAGGGACAAATCTCTTGTTTTGTAAAGAGTATATGGACTTATATGAGAGAGTAATAATAAATATGGAAAGAAGACACACATATTGCTGGAAAAAAGTCCTCCTACAACTTATGATGAACATTTGTGAATCATTTTAACTGATGACTATTTGACATGGTTATCAAGGGTGAAAATGTATATTGATGTTAAACCCTTGACTAAAGACCAACAATAAGCACCCCCATTTTCAGCTTCGAGCTATTATCAGCAAAAGTATACATTCATTGAATATAACAGTGTTCAAGTCTAGACTATTGTATAAGAAAATCAAAAGTTTAGTAATTTTGACTTTAATGGGAAGAGTTTTGCAAATTCTATTTTTTCTTACTACTGCTTTCTCTTTGGAATACCTTTTTACATATAACTTGTTAAGATTACAAGACCTTTGTGCCGTAAATATGCACAGCATGGAAAACATGAAAGAGAGTTAAAGTAAACAAACATTCTCCCATTGTAGCCATAGTCTTTCTGAGTCCAGTTTTAGGTAACACAATTACCAAAATCAGCCCAAGGAATGATTTCAAGGCACAACTGAACTAGGTGATACAGGCAACAGTTAGGTCTTCTCCAAACCACAGGGTCCCAAGGACAAATAAATATAAGGGCAGAAAAGTAAAGGTTTCTTATCTACTAAGGTCCTATTTGTTTGTCGTGATGTACTATCTAGCACCCCCAGATGCTGAGAGTATACCTCAAATCCAACACTAATTAAGAAAAGTCTAAGAAGTAGACTGAATGGTGAATATCTTTTTGCTTTTTTAGCAGCAAATATCACTTCATTACTCTGACTTTAAAATTACCCTGTACACATGGATCAGAAATGAATTTATACTAGAATTACAGGAGTGAATATTTTTATGAAATTTATTCCAGTGATGAGTTTCCAGAAGTATGTTTACACTATAGCAATAATGTCTATACATAAGTCAATAATATTCTAAATAATAGTTGCTTTGTCATGACACCTTAGCAAGGAAGAATCAAAGGACGCCTTTTTGCAGACTTTGTGAAGAAATAATATAACCTCAGCTTCTCCTACTTAATTGGAAATAATGAAGCTTTTTATAAGGTCAAACATTCTCTATGGCTCCTAAAATTCTGTCTGGGCAAATAACGTTATGTCTTGTCTATTTTATCATGAAGGTAAGATTGTCTTCTTGAGTATCCTTCATATTAATTGAGGGTAAAGTTCTTTCCTTGTAGTACAAATCATGGGTAAAATTAATCCTTCTTAGAACTTTATTTCAGAGCCCATCTTTCTCTCTTTTGATGTTTTTCTACAGTGCTTAGTGCCATTTTGCAGCCCCCAAGCTAGCAAATCAATGATTTTTTGGCCAGTCTTTCTGATAAATTAATTTCTGCTAACATAGTTATGGCTAAAAACAACTATAAATTACTGTTCCCAGTAAATATATTTACTTGTTTACATGTAACAAAAGTCCAAAGTCATGCCTAATGTTAGAGGCTCCAGGCTTAGAAATAGAGTTGTACGAGAATTGCGGGGCAAAAATAACTTTATCAATAAAATCTATGTGACCCATCTGGATGGCAGTGCTATGGCCTGGAATTTATGGAGCAGCTACTACTTTAAATATTCCATTACACTGGCAGATTCAGGGTAAAATGAATAATAAATATTTAACAAGTTAAATAAATGTTTTGATCCATAGTTCTGAAAATATGGTCACTATCCTCTCTTGTAGAAAGGACCTTTTGTCTTCCTCTGTAGAGTTTCTAAGTCCGTCCTCAAGGGAATTGCATAGAATTTGAGGCTTATTCACCAATACTGTCAACAACACCTGACTGGGTATCTTTGACAATAAGTTATCAGTTTCCCACCTATTTAACATTTAAAAATACAGATAGCCGGCTGGGCGCGGTGGCTCAGGCTTGTAATCCCAGCACTTTGGGAGGCCGAGGCAGGCGGATCATGAGGTTAGGAGTTTGAGACCAGCCTGGCCAACATGGTGAAACACTGTCTCTACCAAAAACACAAAAATTAGCCGGACGTGGTAGTGCAAGCCTGTAATCCCAGCTATTCGGGTTGCTGAGGCGGGCAGCTCATGAGAGGTCAGGAGATCAAGGCCAGCCTGGCCAATATGGTGAAACCCTATCTCTACCAAAAATACAAAAATTAGCCAGTCGTGGTGGTGCACGCCTGTAATCCCAGCTATTCGGGTTGCTGAGGCAGGAGAATTGCTTGAATCCAGGAGACAGAGGTTGCAGTGAGCCGAGATCGCGCCATTGCACTCCAGCTCTGGGCAACAGAGCAAGACTCCATCTCGAGATGGGGAGAGGTACAGATAGCCCTCCCCATTCATGGGTTCATTATCCATAGATTTAGCCAACTGCAGATCAAAAATATTTGGGAAAAAAATGAATGGTTGTATCTGTCCTAAATATGTACAGACATTTTTTTCTTGTTATTATTCCCTAAACAATATAGTATAACAACTTGTTACATAGCATTTACATTGCATTGGGTATAAGTAATCTACAGATGATTTGAAATATATTGAAGGACATTATATGCCAATACTGTGCCGTTTTATACAAGGATTTGGGCACCTGTGGATTTTGGTATTCACCGAGGGTCCTCGAACCAATCCCCCGTGAACACTGAGAAATACTGTATATGTAAGTAGATTGAGCTGGTGAATTGGCAGATGCTGTGGTCATTCTGCAGACTAAAGTATTAGTAACTGATCAACTAGCCTGAGCATTTTTCCATTGAGAATGATGACATTATTTTCTAGGCCAAATTTAGCCAACTACCAGAATAAGAGATGGGCTTATAAATAACTGTAGGTTCAGCAAACAGGTCCACCGTTGCAAACTAAATGGCCAACCTCAAAGATACATGATAGCAAAAGATCTTTTGGTTGATTGCACCTTAATAATTTTAGAGTAATCATTAGTGCTATATTGCCTCCTCAGTCATTGACTTCAGAAATAAGACACCAATATACTATTCAGTCCAATTTCCAGTCCTCCAGTCTAGAAAAATAGATTCATTACATAGAATAAAATGGCTCACAATTCAGGATTTAGATGATTGACAGGGATCACAGACAACAGCTCGACTCCTTAAAAACATACCTTATTGATTAAGCTAAATGGAGTCCAGTATCTGCCAACATGAACATGTGTGTGTGACTGTGAATGAATAAGTTAGGTCAAATGTCTAGTGACAGAAGACTGCTATGTGAGAAATAGCTCTAAACTAAACTAATTCGTTCATCACAGGGAAATTTAGTCTGGGTTTTCCATCTGTACTTGGCTTATCTCCAAATGATAATTTCAAGTCAGAGAAATTTAGAAAACGAATGTGGAATTGGTTGCCCCACTTGTTTGTAAGAAAAGATATGTAAACAGTTTCTTGCTTATTCCAGCACAAGCAAAGCCTAGATCAGATAACTATTGATATTCTTGGAGAGAATTGATGCATTTTTCTTTACAGAACTGCTAGAGGACTTAATGCACTGCACTGAAATGGCTTCCAGTCTTACTTCAAGGGCATATGGCTTTGAACTATTTTTCAGAAAAGATTTCTGTAAAGCTTTATGTGAAAAGAAAATTTCTTTTAATATTTTCAAGTAATTTTAGGTATAACTAGGTTTATCAGGACATTCTCAAGTCCATCAAAGTTTAGAAGATAATATTAAGAAAGATAAACAAGACAACCTTATATATTAATAGGATAGGTGAAAATCTTTTTCCCTTATGTCAAAGCAAAAATCAAAACATTGACTAAAATAAATTTTAAGACACACCTTGCTGTTAGGTCTTATCTGTGTAGTCTCAAGAGCTTATTTAAAAACATTCTTAGTCTGCAGGGCTGCTGCAACTAATTTCACCCTCCGTCCCCTAGTTTCAGACAAAAGTATTTGTTGAAAGTTTCTTCAATTTATTCAATAATACTATTTTTTAATGAACAGGCAACATAAACTTCTATAAAGTAAATCACTGTCTTTCAAATTCATTTGTACCATTGTCACTGGATATTGTGTCAGCAAGGAACATAACCTGCATAGAATTTGTAGTAAAAATATCTCTGATTGTTGAAGTTCAAGAAAACACTATAATAAATTATAATAAATTAATGCCCTGTACAGTTGATTTTTGTTAAAGCTTTGTGGTAATAACATATCTATAAGTTTAGATTTTCAATAAAGCTCATTCTTTTTTTTTTTTTTAGCAGTGCTAACCTATTCTATATTAAGAAGATGCTTCTTTCTGAGTCACTGCAAAGAGAATTTACACTTGAAGAGTCATTTTTAAGAGTGTCAGTAATATATCTGCACTAATCTCTGCTGTTTCCTCTCCTGATTCTCCGGGGACTAAGGGTGATATGAAACACATTCAACAACGAACACGACACCTGCTGATCAATCAAAATAAACCACACTGGTGTGTTATGCTATCAGCTGGGCCAATGGTCTGATGTCAACCTACTATAAAAGAAAGCAGAGCAAACTGGCCTGTTTGAAATCAGACGCATTCTAACTTTCAAGTCAATCTACTTGATTCTAACACTTTAATGTATCATAATAACATGAAGATTATTTCTATTCTTCTAAAATGGAAAATGTTGATATAAAGTCTTTTCTGAAATGTTTCTTCAAATTCTGTAAAATTTGGCCAAATAACAAGATCAAAACATTTAATGTTAAAAATCATGACTATTTGGGCAAGGTCCCTCCTATACTATAATCTGTATGTTGGTTGCCCATCGTAACAGGTTTAGGACCACAGTCCAAATGAAGGACAGGAAGGATAAGAGCCACAGAACTAGAAGAAAAACCATCTCATAACCCTGAGATGGCTGCAGGGAGGAGGAGAAGAGTGTCATATTAATCAGAGATAATGAGAGTGCCACTTCAAGAACTGAGCCAAGTTCATGAATAAAACACATCATATAGATACAGTTTTTCAATATATCAATATCTTCTGAGGGATATAACTGTGGAAAGAGACAATGAATTAGCCAATCACCCTGACAAATGATTATGAGTTAAAATTTCTAAGGAGGTCTATGATACAAATAATCCTAATAATTTTCACTAAATGGAAGATCTGTGAGGGTTAAAGTTAAAGACAGTCCCAGTACAGACAGAAAATTTACCCTTTCTTTCTTTTATTTTTTGATACAGAGTCTTTCTTTGTCAGCCACTGAAGTGCAGTGGCACCATCTTGGCTCACTGCAACTTCCACCTCCCGGCTTCAAGTGATTCTCCTGCCTCAGCCTCCCGAGTAGCTGGGATTACAGGCATTAGCCACCACACCGGGTAATTTTTGTATTTTTAGTAGAAATAGGGTTTCACCCATGTTGGCCAGGCTAGTCTCAAACTCCTGACCTCAAATGATCTGCATACCTTGGTCTCCCAAAGTGCTGGGATTATAGGTGTGAGCCACTGTGCCCGGCCAAATTTAGATCTACTTCTTACATAATAGATCCCTGAGATACTGAGAATCTACTACGTTGCAGCATCCTAAATAAATGAGCTGATCTGCTTATTTTGTCCTACACATTTCACATGTTTATTTTCCAGCCTGCCTTTCTACCAGTTTTCACCGGTTGAGTGTCTTTATGTGGGTGTTGCTGTGAAAATGGAGGTATAGGGAGGGAGTTGGCTCTTTCAGGTTTAATAAAGTTTTGCATCATCAACACTAGAAATATGACTTCAGGTTTCCTTTAGAATCTGATGCCTCAACTTTTACTAACAATTTGGCCAAAGCTCCTTATGCATTAGGCTACCATTAGCATCACAATGCCCACTTACATGGCCTGATGTATTAGCCTAAGTGTAGAGTAAAAAAAATCTATTTGGGGCCTGTCACAGTGGCTCATGCCTGTAATACCAGCACTTTGGGAGGCTGAGGTGGGAGGATCACCCGCAGTCAGGAGTTTGAGACCAGCCTGGTCAACATGGTGAAACCCCTTGTCTACTAAAAATACAAAAATTACCCAGGTGTGGTGGCTAATGCCTGTAATCCCAGCTACTCGGGAGACTGAGGCAGGGGAATCGCTTGAATCCAGGAGGCAGAGGTTGCAGTGAGCCAAGATCATGCTACTGCACTCCAGCCTGGGCGATAAGTGAGACTCCATGTCAAAAAAATAATAATAAAATGAAATAAAATAAAATAAAATCTATTTAGGAAGAAAGTAAGTCCCTCCGGATACTTCTAGCTAAGCAATAATGAATATAATAGAAAGGTCATTGCAATAGAAAAGAAAAAGAAAGAAAATTGTGAAATAGGTTAATGCTGTCTCCTTTTTAGCCTCACCTTGTTTCTCCTAGTCTGTTCCCAGGGCCCTGAGTCGCTGGTCAGAACCCCTGGCTGCCCCTTGGAATATGCTCATTCTGTCTTTGCTCTAGCCTTTTGCATATTTCTACAAGGTTATCCAAGTGTGCTTTTCACCAGTTCCACTCCCACAGAACCCTCCTTTCTATTTGTTAACCTGCCCTTCTTATTGTTGTAAATATGCTAATTGGCCAAAATATAATAATATTAATTTTGAGATAACATACCATCAATCCTTGTGATTCAATAATCATGTATTTGCAAATCTGCCTGCTTAATAACATTTATTTGTGACCCCAGAATCAATATCATGGTGCTTTTGTAGTTATTCGCAGGCATATACAGAGCGGTAAAAATTTGAGTCATGCAACTTGTATATTCTCAGCTGAGGTCAAACAAGTTGGTGCTGTACATTCTTGTTTTAGCTCTCATGTTGTAAACAAGTGTCCTTTTCATGATTTATTTAATGCCATATTTTTCACATTTTTGTCCTTTCAAGTGGTGGTTTCTCTGTTTAAAATGTCCCCCGTGGGCAGTACTGAGGGACTGTCTAGTGTTCTTAAGGGCAAGCAGGCTGTATGTGCCTTAAGGAGAAGATACACAGATAAGTTTCGTTCAGGCGTGAGTTATAGTGCTGTTGACCATGAGTTCAGTGTTAACGAATCAACTATATATTATATAAGGTATCTTAAACGAAAGCACATAGAAAACAATGTTCTATTTTGCTCAGTTGATGAAAATACTGTGGCCAGAGGCTCACAGGAGCCTAATCCCATTTCCTCTAATAGTAATGACTTGGTATTCACTAATTCAGTGTTTGTAGCAACTTTATAGAACGTATAACTCCTGTGAATAACAAGAATGAACTCTATCTCCTCCCATGAAATAATTTGCAATCATTTAGGAATAGAGATAAAAATTCAATCAAGTACGTAAAAGAAGAATAGAAAACAAGCAAGAACCAAGCCATGTAGTCTAGGAGTAGAGAGAGGTAAAGTAGTTGAACCAGAGAACCTTTGATACTTACCATATTTGAGCAAAAAACTGAACTCTGAGCTTCCAGGCAACAGAGGCAAAAAAGAAGGCAATGATACCTTAAGCTTTTCTTATCAGGCTAAAGTAAATGTATCAGATTTTTGAGAGAGACGCTTTTTTTTTTTCTATTAGTAAATTCTAAGAGTAAGTTTATGCCACAAAGCACATAATGGCAACGTTTCCCATTGTAGTTTTATAAATAAAGTAGAAATGGACTTCACATGACTTTTTTGTTTGTTTGTTTGTTTGTTTTGAGACAGAGTCTCCCTCTGTCATCCAGGCTGGAGTGCAGTGGTGTGATCTCACCTCACTGCAACCTCCACCTCCTGGGTTCAAGCGATTCTCCTGCGTCAGCCTCCTGAGTAGCTGGGATTATAGGCGCCTGCCACCTTGCATGGCTAATTTTTGTATTTTTACTAGAGACAGGGTTTGTATTTTTACCAGACCATGTTGGCCAGGCTGATCTTGAACTCTTGACCTTGAGTGATCCGCCTGCCTCAACCTCCCAAAGTACAGTATTACAGGAGTGAGTCACCATGCCCGGCCACGACTGCTTTTTAAGTGGACAATAATGAAGCTCAAGGCACTGATGCTATTTTTGTTGCCCTATGAACGCATTCCTACAGGGATCTGAAGTTCTGCGTGTTTCTGGGGCTCTGATATAAAATGCGTTTCTACTGCACCTGTGAAATTATCCTAATGATGGGAATACCCAGCTCTCTGGTAAACTGGAAGGGGAGATATGTTTGAGTGAGCTGCTGTGTTGGTATCCCTAAAACCACTGTAAAAAGAAGACATCTGCATTTGCCTACAAATTGAAGAGTCAACATAGGGCAGCCCAGAAAAATGAGAATAGTCTCCAACTCATAATAGACTACTCCAATTAGGAATATGATGTTAATTAGAAGTCTTGTGTTAATTATGACATTAGATGTCTCTGAAACTCCCTTCTCCAAGTCCTTGACTCTTTTAAATATCTATGCTCATTTTAGTTTGTTAATTTGTCTTACTACTGATGCTAAAATTTTCTGATATTATGTGGAGAAACATACTAAATACAGGTTCAAACAGTGAGTAAAGAAATGTTCAGAAAAAAACAGGAGACTGAGTAAAAGCTTATCAATTCATTTGAACCTCCCCATATATTTTCTGGATTGGCTGTTGATGTCCACATTTTTGAGCTTAATTTGTCCTGATTTTCCAAACATGGTTGTTAACACATTTGGGACTTGTTAAAAAAAAGAAAAAGAAAAAAAAAAAACTTCAGCCAAATTAAATTTAAAGGAGTTTAATTGAGCAATGATCAATTCATGAATCCCTTAGGCCGAGAATCACGCAGATTCAGACACTCCAGCGCAGCCACGTGGTGGAAGAAAATTTATGGACAGCAAAAGGAAAGTGATGTTCAGAAAACAGAAGTGAGGTACAGAAACAACTGGATTGGTTACAAGTTCTGCATTTGCCTTATTTGAACACGATTTGAACAGTTGGCTACATTTGATTGGCCAAACTCAGTGACTGGCACAGGTGTGGGTTATGGTCGGTTTACACCTCTATTTGTATAGTTCATGATGTACAGAAAAACCTTTAGGCTGAACTTAAATATGTAAGGAGGCAACTTTAGGTTAAACTTGATTTAACAGACTCTTTAGGAATACATATTCTGGAAGAACGAATTTATGAAAATAATGTTTATGGCTGTCTCAACTGCATTATCAACAATTTTTGCACTATAGAGATTTTTATGTTAGGCCTTGGTCCTTTATATCATTAAAATTTAAATAGGAAAAATCATGGAATTTATTCATAAATAGATATACGTCTATTTCCCCAGACTATACGTAAAGAACCATTTGGGTAAGAATTGGCTGCTGACCTGCAAGGAGAAAAATAAGAGCTTCAGTTTAAAACCGTCACAGTTTATAAAAGATACAAACTATTCAGTTCCTCTATTTCTTAATATTTAGAAGAGTAAACAAAAATTTGATTCAATTAAATGTAACAAATACAATTAAATGGAGATGCAATTTGATTTATTGAGACTAACATAGTTTTAATGCAGATTAACTGTAAGCAGTACCTTACCAGAATGTAATGCATTCTGGAAAATATCTACCGACTCAAATATGTAAAAACATTAAAAAATTTCATGGTATAGTGGAGAGAGGGGATAGGAGGGATGTCTGTTCCCAGGGAGCTAAAAGTACTGTAAACTCTTTAATTATTTGCTGCTTTGAGACATAATCTTTGATGACATAGATCTATCATGTTATAAATATTCTTTCATTTTGTTCTTTCAAAAAAAAATTATCACTCTGATTAGAAATAAATAAGAAATAGAATATTCAGATAATGGCTCAAACACTGCAATACAAAGACAACGATGGGGACAAATGGAGCCATCGCCAGGTCAGCAGCACATCTGGGATTTCATTTTAGAGATTGAGTCCTGAGCTGATTTTTTTAAAGCATGGATTTGGCATTGTAATGCTGCCAGCTTAGAAATGTCAATGTAATGGGAGAAAATGCATGGGGAATTCAGGGCCTGCCTGAATCTCCATGTGCCCAGCCTTGGTACACTCAGGCTAGAGAGATCTGTGAAGGGCTGTTTCACCTAGTCACCACTCCCACCCCGACGTTGGTTGCAGATCCTGCCAACTATCCAGGGAGGCTGTGAATCTCTTTCCAATGGGATGCTAGCTTTTAGTCAACTGTTTTAAAAATTATTAACTTTAATGGCTCTTGAAAGATTAGCTTTCTATTGCCATTTCCAGATCTTCTTTCCTCTCACTCCGCACCAGCACCTGCACTCTAAAGAAGGTAAATCGGCCGGGAGCGGTGGCTCATGCCTGTAATCCCAGCGCTTTGGGAGGCCGAGGGAGTGCGGATCCCTTGAGGTCATGAGTTTAAGACCGGACTGCCCAACTTCTTGAAACCCCTGCCTCTACTAAAAAAATACAAAAATTAGCCGGGTGTGGTGGCATGTGCCTATAATTCCAGCTACTCAGAAGGCTGCGGTGGGAGAAAATCTCTTGAACCCAGGAGGTGGAGGTTGCAGTGAGCTGAGATAGTGCCACTGCACTCCAGCCTGGGCGACAGAGCCAGACTCCATCTCAAAACAAACAAAAAGAAAGTAAATCACTAGGGAATATATATAAATTATATGACAAGATAGACTTTAGAAAAAAGTTTTTGAAACCATTTACAAAAGGAAACTGATTAGACCCCTGACATACTCTTGTCTCCAATAAGCTGTGAAAATAGTACTGCTTTCATCACTTAAGACGCGTTAAGCTGTTCTCTGGTAAATATTTACTCATACCTTTAAAAGAAATAATTAGCTAAAGGTAGGCTCGAGTTAGAAACTTAATCTAACTAGTTAAATCCTTTGAAATTTGGCAAAATTCCTCTTCACACATAAACCACTTAATACAAAACCATGTTTTGTATTAAGACCCCCAAATGCGAAGGGCAATTAGCCAACTCCTAGATCATCTAATGTTATACCCTGTCCAAAAATAAACAAAGTGTGCTCTGGCACATTATAAAAATATCTTCCTGTCTAAAAAACACTTAACAGGGTTTGTCTAAGAAGCAGACTCCCAGTTTTATTCTAAATATAATTATATTTGCATATATATAATTTACAAACAACTTTCCTGGAACACAAGTATTACACAAAGTGAAGTATACTGTATATTTATTTAAAAGCAAACTATATATAATATATATTTATATATTTTATATACATTTATATATTTATGTATTTTATATATATATACGTATATATACACATATATATACGTATATATATACACACACACACATATATATATATATTTTCCCCTTGAGACAGAGTCTCACTCTGTCACCCAGGCTGGAGTGCAATGGTGCGATCTCAGCTCACTGCAACCTCTGCCTCCCTGGTTCAAGCGATTTTCTCAGCCTCCCAAGTTGCTGGGACTACAGGCGCATGCCACCATGCCTGGCTATGTTTTGTATGTTCAGTAGAGACGGCATTTCGCCATGTTGGTCAGGCTGGTCTCAAACTCCTGCCTCAAGTGATCCACCCATCCTAGGCTCCCAAAGTGTTGGGATTACAGGCGTGAGCTACAATGCCTGGCCTCAGAATACATTTTTTTTTTTTTTTTTTTTTTTTTGCCAATGTGTCACGTTTCATAGCTTGGTGACTGATGAAGGGACTTATTCAGTGCTTTTCCTTTTTGCATTGATATTTATGCCTAAAGAGGAATTTTCTGACTCTTTAGGAATACATATGGTTGTGTTGTGTTGTATTTAAAAGCAAAGGGCTGTGGATTTTTACAGACCTTCAAACCTCAGGCTGCTGCTCATTGGCTGTGTGGTCTTGGGCAAATTATTTACCCTTTCTGAGTTTAAGCCTTTTAATTTGCAAAACCTCTGAAGATTATTTTGAAGATTCAATGAACTAATACATGGAAATGCAATGCAACAGGAGGTTGCTAATATTAATTTGAGTTATAGTCTGGCAACTGAAAAAGTATTTGTTAATATTCTATAGATATCTGACTACACTGAGAAAGTCAGAGTGTAATAGAACCAAATATTTAGGCAAACTTCTATTGGTTTTGTTTGCTAGGTGCATCACATGTATTATTCATTTTGTCTCCCTATATTGATTTTTAGCCCCTGTTAGAAATTGTTTATTTTTCAACTTTATGATAGTGTTTGTTTAAAAAATATATAATATGCTTATGTGATTCAAAATTCAAAAAGCACCAAAGTATACCGTAAAAAACGTCATTTTCCTCCTTGTCTCCTGCGGTAGTTTGTCTACCCAGAAGCAAACCTGCAAAGTCTATCTTATGCACATAAAAACAATTAGGCACATATATAATTCTTTTCCCCCTTTTTAGCACAAGAATTAGCGTACTATTTAGGGTTGCCAAATGAAATACTGAACATAAGTTAAGTGAGCAGTATTTGGGACATATTTACACTAAAAGATAAATTGATGTTTCATCTGAAATTCAAATTAAACTCAGTGCCCTGAATTTTATTGGCTAAACATGGCATCAGGAAATTATTATCCACTCTATTCTGCATCTTGTTTGTCTGCTTTTTTTTTTTCTTTTTTTCTGCATTGGAATCGCCTAAAACGCTTTTAAAACTCCCTATGCCCAAGCTACACACTCCAGACCAATTTCATCAGAATCCCAAGAATCGTTCTTGGGCAACAGTGTTTTTTTCTGTGATTGTGTTTAATTGAGGAATAATTTACACAAAAAAGCACCCATTTTAAGCAGACCGTTCAATGGGTCCAATGACAAATCTATACACCTGTTTTTACTTAATGCTTATTTTGATGATCACACAAAAGTCAGTTTTTAAATTGTAAACCCTTTAGAGCACACTTTGTATTTTATGCTGCTTTTGTTCATAGGATTTGAGCATTCTGTGTTTCAGATAAACACAGGTTGACTAACAACAGAGTTCTTCATTTCAGTCATTATTTAGGTTTAATGCACAAAATGAGAAATGTTATTAGTGAGTGTTTGCAGTTGCAACACTTGTAACAAAGAAATGCAAAGGTTGCGAAGAAATGGTTGCAGACAGTACTTAGTACCAAGAGATCATTTCCACCTACTCAAGATCTTCCCCACTGGCTAAGTGGTACGCCAGGTGCTTCACATATACCGTATGACCCTACAAATCCCTACTTATACAAGAGGGATCTGAGGCCCAGGTTAAAGAAATTGTTCAAGCCACATAGCTAATACTGAGAGGAGCTAGGATTCAAACCACATGTTTAACCCAAAATTCTTAGTAAGGATACTTCTTAATATGGCATAATTTTGAGATTCCACCTTTCTTCACACTATTCAGAAACTCCTATTTTTAATTTGGAAAATGATTCAGAACAGCTGTTTCCGTTTCTCAGCAGATGCTTATCTCAGCCAAAATGCCTTCTTGAGAGAACCAGCAAGAGAAACCAAACAGGTCAAATTTCTTCAGGCTCAAGTTTCTTTGATCTCTATTAAAGCCTTTACAAGGTAGTTCTGGATTTTGTGTTTGTTGGTTCACATGCCTTGGATCACCTGAGCATGAAGGGCTTATTAAAAAAAAAAAAAAAAAGTTGAAAGGATATAAGTTGTGATTTCAGGGGAAAAGAAGTAGTGTCTTTTGCTAATGAACCTTATTGTTGCCCTCAAGTTGTGTGTGTATCGTATCCATGCCTTGATGTGCCACTAAAATGAAAGAATTGACTTAAAACACTAGGGGCAAATATCTTGTTCCTGCACATGCCAACTATCTTGTTTCTCTTCCTTTATGGATGTGTGTTTTGAAATTCAGGATGTAGAGACAGACCACAAAACCATTCTAGTTTCTGCAGCGGAGAACACAATATGAGTATCTGTTTCAAGGTCATTTCCTGATAATATTATCTTACAGTAAATTTGAGGCATAGTTCAGGGAGGAGAGTAGGACTGAATTCTATTCCTGGCTTAGCTGTTTTCATTTGTCTCCATCTTTAAAGCAATTTTGAAAGTCTTTTGCATATAGTTGATGTTCAGTAAAGGTTGAATGAACTGTCTTGATGTTCTTTTTGAAAACTGAGGATATGCTGTGTTCTGAGTAACTTGGAAATGTGTCAGTGAGGGCACAATTATGAGTCAGAGACCATAGAACTGCAATGGGATCTTAAATTCTTTTAATTGTGGCAATCTCAATTCATCTAGAAGCATCTTTAGAAGAGCAACTGAACTTGAAATCTTAACATTCAGCAATAAGTAGATGAGAAAGAACTTTATAAAGTCTGAATTTCAGAGAGAACTTGATGCCTTGCAGTCTATGGCAAGTTGTGGACTTGTGCTCTCTCTATATATATATGTGTGTGTGTGTCTGTGTGTGTGTGTGTGTATATATATATAAAATCATGAAACCACAATTTGATTGATTTGAGTAGTTTTGACTTGGGTCTTGGCCCAGAATTCAAAAGATAATGATGTGACAGCAACAATGAAATTGTAAGTGTAGTTTTCTCTAAGAACTGTGAAGGAAGAGAAATGGAAACTAGGTTAACTACTTGGTGTTTTGCTAATCCTGTTAATTGGTATGAAGTTACTTGATTCTGTCTTTTGTGGAAGTATCACAATCATACATGCTTTATATACAGTGGGTTTTTTTATGGGTATTACTGTTAGTAATTCCCTTCATCCACTTTTGGATGGACTACCTGTTATAAGCTCAGAATGATATACAGCTTTTGTTAGTTTATAAAATTCCCTTTTTTCCAGCCTAGACCTTTCATAATCTCACATCTAATGTTTTTTCACCTCACATTATCCTCTTTCTTCCACCCTCTTTCATTTGTATTTTTTTGTGTACCTTTTTGCCTGTGGCTTCTTTTACATCTAGAATCCAGTAATGCCAATATGTATTTATAACTTCTAGATGAACAATTTGATATTCCTCCTTTACTCCCCGCCATTTACTGCATCTTGTTTCAACATATTGCTTTAGTTTTGGGGATTAGTGAAAGTGCAGAATATTGTACATTCAATGAAATGCCACCAGTAAGGGGCAGAGAGGTTTCTCCCAGGTTAATTATTTACATTAGTCTTTAGAATCCTAAGAGTTCAACAAACATGGGCTGAGACCTGTTAAAATACAGATATTTAGAAATTTTTGCAATATCTTTAGAGTCAGCCAGGAACAAAATTGTCAGAAAGGGAAGACAGGCCCTTGACTTCGGATCCTCCCACCCACCACATATACAGTTTTTCATTCTTAAGTGTCTCTCCATGTGCCTATTGACTTTATTCTAGTAAGCTTCTGGTACTCCACTTTCCCATTTAGGATTTTCATTGGTAGAAATACGTCCCATTCCAATTTTTTCTTTGTGTCTTTTCTATTAACCATTTAACAAATACGTTGTGCCTCTTTACTAGCTACTCTGCAGATCAATGAAAGGCTTAGTTTAGGTAGTTGTGGGAGTAATGAGATTAAACATAACCTTTACTTAAAAAATATGTAGAGATTAAAAAAATGATTAAGGGTGAAATTTCCTAACCCACCATTTAGATCTCTATAATACAGGTTCTGAGAACTCAACATAGCTGAAATTTGTGCACAAGCAGACCTGCTTTCAGAGTCCAGTCCCTTACAGGACAATTAATTTATAAGCTGCTGAAGAATCAAGTCCAAAATAAAAATAATGGTACCATACAAGCTTCATCCTTTAGTTTACATATAATGTGAGTTATTTATATCCTTTAATGACAATGTTCTCTTGAATTTTCCTGAAATACTAGCCATATTTATCCATTTAAAACAGCAGTCCCCAACCTTTTGACAGCAGGGACTGGTTTCATGACTATTTTTTCACAGACTGGGGTAGAGGGGATGGTTTCGGAATGATTCAAATGCATTACATTTATTGTGCACCTTATTTCTATTATTACATTGTAATATATAATGAAATAATTATACAACTCACTATAATGTAGAATCAGTGGGAGCCCTGAGGTGTTTTCCTGCAACTAGACTGTCCCATCTGGGGGTGATGGGAGATAGTGACAGATCATCAGGCATTAGATTCTCATAAGAAGCCTGCAACCCAGATCCCTTGCATGCGCAGTTCACAATAGAATTCATGCTCCTGTGAGAATCTAATGCTGCTGCTGATACGACAGGAGGCGGAGCTCGGGTGGTAATGTGAGCCATAGGGAGTAGCTGTAAATACAGATGAAGCTTTGCTTGCTCTCTGGCTGTTCACCTCCTGCTGTGCGGCCCAGTACCTAACAGGCCACTGACCAGTAAGGGTCCATAGCATGAGGGTTGGGGACCCCTGATTTAACATGATTCTTGCCTTCATTTAAAGTACAAATTATTTGTATTATATAATATATATCATCAAAGGGTGATGTCCAAGGTGTTCTGTTGCTCCATTAGCAGCCTTGGATACAAGCTAGAAGTAAGCATTTGAGCCAATGATTCTCTTGAATGGAATTCCTCTTCAGGAGTCTTATCCTTCAGCACCTAAATAAGACCCATTCCAGTATCTCATTAAAATCCCCAACACGTATTTTTACCGAGCATGGTTCTGAAAACCACAGAAGCAAAAGTAGGTATTCAGTAATATGCTGTCTTAAATGCAGCTATTGACAGGGTTCAGTGTACTATTGAAAAGTATATACTCATTCATCAGGGTCCCTTAATTCTATAGCTTTTATATTTGTGAGTTTTAGACTGGGTTCTTCTTTGGATTCGACATACAAGGTAGCTTTGAGTAAAGATACTTTTTCTTATATAAAGTGCAGTGTTCGGTTTTCTTATATGTACACCCTGAAGTTTTCCAAGACCAGTAGTCTTTATTATACAACCACACTGAACTAGATCCAACAGGGTATATTTTAGTGTTTCCAGCAAACATTTGTTGAACACTTATATTGAGCTAGACCCTAAAGTAAACAAGACGTGCAAAGCTTCTGCCTTCCTAGAGCTTGCACCCTAGAGAGAAAAGCAAGTGTTAATGAACAAGAAGACAGATATCAGCTGGGGAGAAAGGCTATAAAAAGAATTAAAATATGGGAAGCCACAGAAAATAAATGGGAGCCTTCTTTAGATACAGGGTTCTGCAAGATCTCTCTGAGGAAGAAAAATTTCAGCTGAGAACTGAATGATAATTAGGAGTCAGCTTATGAAAGTTAGGGAGAAGGAAAAGTTCAGGTAGAGAGAATAGCAAGTGCAAAGGCCTTGGGGCAGGATGAAACTTGGCTCCTTCAAGGAATATAGGAAAGAGGGCAAAGAGTGTTAGTAGAGAAGTAGCCAGAGCCAGATCATGCAGCATTTCGTAAGCCAGAGAAGTGGCTTTAGGTTCTATTTTCAGTTTGATGGGAAGCCACTGGAAAATATTAAGCAGAACAGTAATGTAGTCTGACTTATATTTTTAAAAGATAATTCTGCTTGTTATGTGGAGAATGGATGGGGGAAGGGCAAAACTGTGGGCATGGAGACAAGTTAGGAGGCTCTTATTAGTTGCAGTGACCTTGCAGTTTATCCAAAGCAGGGCCTTTCAGAGGGTGAAGGTGGGTGCCACTAACAACAGGGAATGTCAACTGGGCCTGTGCTGAGCAGACCAGGGCATGTGGCCATTTCAGCTGTTACAGTGGTCTTGCTAGAGAGGGAGCAGTGGAGCCTTTTAGGATACTTCGTGTAATCTTCATAATAAACTCTGTGCCCAATGCATATTAGCACCTGATAAATGTTTGCTGGGCGAGTTAATGAGTTAATCTGGGGGAAGATTAATATCTTTGTTTTGTAAAAGAAGCTATGCTACAAGCATATTGTGAACTCTAATTCCAATGATAAAACCAACACTCTTTCTTTAATTTCTTACCTAGGACATCATAATTGTTGCTTTTCAAATGTTTGTAAACTACTGTACATATATTTCCATAAATGAAGGAAGAATTTCATTTTCTTCCCTCCCCTGGGTTTGGTATTCTGCATGCAAAGGTTTCATAAATGTGTTTGCTGTATTCATTTTTATCAAAGTCAGGAACCAGAGAGACCGTTAACAATATAAAGTCCCCAGGAAACTTTTTGATCTTTCCTTTTGAAGTGCCCTGTTCCACATTTAATGCCCAACCTCATAAGGTCTCCACCTAAGTACTCTGTCAGTGTTCATTTAACAAGTCTGATGATATGTGCTGTCTTACCTACCCACTCACACCTTTTACAAAACACTCTCTCCTCTGTTCTCTTCTGCCCATCCAGGAAATAATTCCACCTTACTTTCAGGTAAAGAGACTTACGAATCATTTCCATCGTCCCCACCACACCCTTCAGAGGTAGAGTAGCTTTTGCATGTTGGATAACTTTCAAATTATCAATAAAAAAGAGCATCTCACTCTTCTACTTTGAATTGTAAATATTAAAAAATTTCAAATTTGTATAATTTATAAAATTTGTATTGCAAATTATATATATTTCTGGCTTACTCCATAAACATTCAAAATAGACATATCTTCTGGCACGATCAGGTTAAATAGAAGACTGGCATATAAATAGAAGATGTACATGCACGAGCTTAATGATGGGCGCATGCTTGATGTGCCTGTGTATATTGTGCATGCTCATGTGTTCATGCATGTGCATTCATGTGTGCACATGTGGGCAGGCATGCAGACACATGTGCACATGCACTCATTATGACCCTGCTCATCCTCTATAATCCATAAACATGATATAGCCCACTCAGTGCTGTTATGCTTCAGGAAAAAAATGTAGCTTGCATCCTTATACTCATTCCTCCTATTTTATCCTATTTAATTAGATTGCTTAAGAAAATATAAACCTATAGACCATGAGATAAAGGATATTCAACATGATCATCTTCCCCTTAGTTAGATTTACTTTTTAATTAATTAATTAATTTTTAAATAATTAATTAATTAATTATTTTTGAGACAGAGTCCCACTCTGTTGCCCAGGTTGTAGTGAAGTGGCGTGATCTCCGCTCACTGCAAGCTCTGGCCCCCGGGTTCATGCCATTCTCCTGCCTCAGCCTCCCGTAGCTGAAACTACAGGCGACTGTACGCCCGGCTAATTTTTTTGTATTTTTAGTAGAGACTGGGTTTCACAGTGTTTGCCAGGATGGTCTCGATCTCCTGACCTTGTGATCCGCCTGCCTCGGCCCCCCAAACTGCTGGGCTTACAGGCGTGAGCCACCGCGCCCAGCCCCCTTAGTTAGATTTATAAAACTAGTTTCCATTTTAAATCCCAGGGAAATTCAGTTCTTTCAGATGATGTTGGAATATTTTAAAGTTTACAGCATCATAGTCCCAACCTTTCCTTGATTAGGAGAAAGATAATGGACCTTTATATTAGCCTATATTCGTCATCGTGTAAATATGAACTAGTTGATTAACTACTGAGTAATATTATCAGAAAAGGACAGTGTTAAAAGGACAGTTTAATATAAACTCTCTCATAGTCACATACAGTGACATACTCAACTTAATGTATTCATAGATAGAGCAAATGTGAAGCATTTCTATTTTGTTATTCCATGCATTAGAATTTATATGCTTGAACTTTAATATGTAAAAATTTAGTTTTCATAATTATGCCTTTTGTTGTGAGAATAACACCTACCAAAATGGGCTCAGGTTCCAGCAGGAAAACTCTTGAGTTTAGCTGTTAAAAATCCCCTTCTCTCCGCTCCACTGCTTGCAGTTTAGGTTATTGGAAACTTATAAGATAAAATTTGGATTTGGATTTTCCTTTTTAAAAATTAACAGAAACGAGGTAGGAAGAGCATTCTTCGACACTGGAGGGGCAGAATGATCCCCAATTTCTTTGAGACTGGATCATCAATAAACTGGAAGTGTCAGATACAGCAAATCTATTCTTTGAGAATGATAACTTTTTGTGATCTTTATTCCACTAAAATGTTAACATTTACCTTTTAGTGTTTGACTTAATGTAGTAAGTTATATGCTCCCTTTTGTTCAAATATATAAGAAACTAACATGTCACTTTTTAATGGAAATTGTCATATTTTTTCCTGGCCAGGAGTAGGCTTCAGGGCAGTGACTTTGCAGAGATGAGATGTAACACACCCCAGTCTGTGTCCTTTCCAAGTGCCACAAACTTTCCTTTTAGATCAAATCTGGAAAATACAGGCAAACCTATGTCATAACAACTGTCTTATAACAAATCTTAGTTTGTAGGAACTATAATTCTTGATGTTTATTTTATTTTATTACTGAATTTCTGATTCGTTTTCAGCAAGAACAGTCACTGTGAATATCAGTAGTTGACAGAATATGTTTCCATATGAAGATTCCTGTCCCAACTTAATGAAAAGTTGAGCAAAAGCATAATGCAAAATTCTAAGTAGCAACCTTTTAATAAGTGTAATTTCATTAAACCATCCACACTTTCAAATATGTCATGACTTTTGTCAAGCAAAAATTGCAATTAATCCAAAAAAAATCACCAATTTGAAAGCTAAAGAATATTGTAGAATTGGGAATGGCACTCTCCATTGTCATATCCTTAGCAGGCTCTGAGTGAGGCACCAATAATCTGCCTTCTGCTCTGTTCTGATTAAACTTTAAAAAGCACCCAACAGCAGGAAATGTGGTCATAGCTGTAAATGTCTTTGTGCTAATGATGACTTTTCTCACCAGTAACAGCTGGAAAGTGAAACTCGACAAAGACAAAATTATAAATGTTTTATATTGGAAAACACTAGGTGAGTCTGAAACATGGTCAAACAATTAGGTTACTTCCAAGAGGTAAACAGTAGACTCATTAAAGCTGTAATTAGTCAATGTTGACATGTTGTATTTTTAATCAGCGCTCCAGTAGGGGATGAAGTGGCTGAAATCATCTAGTGCATAATCTAGTGCTTTGTGAAGTAGAAGTAAAACCAGATTTTAAAAACTCAGCCATGCCTTTCCCTTGGGATTTCTATACTACCTTTGCTCTGATGAAGTTGGTAGCTTCAGTTAGGTTAATAAGTAGCCTATAATAATTGATTCGTTGTTTTGTGTTTTTGTTACATTGGGTACTTGTCAAAAGGGTTTTGTGGTTCCCTATTTCCTGGCATGTCAAGAGTGGAGAGGAATTCATGTGAATTCCTCTTCAAGGCAGGGAGCCAGGTATGTTACATACGCACGACTGCAGATAAACATCCTAAGAATCAAGTGTTAAGTACTTTTTCCTGTGGTTGGTAAATGGCTAACATTGAGCTTCTCAACTCAGGGCTGTGGATTCCAATGCCTGCCTCTTTCCATTATACCATAGACAACAATGACCCTTCGGATCCCACCTCATCTGCCAAGGCCCCAGAAGCTTCTGCTTCCATCTAAACCGAATCTCCTGTAACCAATGACATTCGTGCATATTCTACCTCCAGGACCACCACTCTCCTCATTCCAGCTCTCCCTCACTCCTTTCCCTATCAAACTGCAGCTCTCATCTCACCTCCTCCATGAAGCCCTCCTGATTATTTCTGCCCACCCCACCACATACCCCTTTATGAGTTTTTCCTCTCTCCTCTGAACTCCTCTGTCAGATTTAGAACCCTAGATTTTCTGAGGTAGAATTCATTCCAAATAAGTTAGCGGATGAAGAAATATTTTCCCCAATCACATAAGAGTTAAAAATCATATGTAATTGCCTTCCTTATTTTCTGTTCAGTTTCAAAGCATGCACATCGCAGAAGGAAAGTTCCAAGTCAGAGATTTTTAATTCCATAGGCATCTATGTAGAGTAGAAAGAGCCTGGTGAAACAAACATGCACCTTCTTTGGACTACCTCCATACTCTGTAGATATAATATCCATTTTCCAGCATTTATTCAACTCATAAAATGCTTCTTGTAAAATATCTGCTAAAACAATGAATAGCCAACATTCTTTTTCTGAAGAGATCTTGGCTTTTCCTTGGAATCACATGGCTCTGTGAGTTATCTAGAATTATATTTAAGTGAGAATTTTTTAATAAAATGACACATCTTATTTTCATAGATATTTGCTTACGAACCCATAGATACTATCTAATTCAGCTTCCCCACATCTCAGAGAGGCAGAACTTGTGGGCAGATATTTTGATTAGCTTGTCCTTTCTCTGATAACAAAGCAAAGCAGTGAAACTTTGGCATGACTTCCTCAAAGCAGCAGTCACCTAGAAAATGAACCCAATTTGCAAGTAATAGGCCAATGTCAGAAAACTTAGTAAAGCATTTTATTAAACAAGCCATATTTTTAATTAATTAATTTATTTATTTATTTATTTTTATTATACTTTAAGTTCTAGGGTACATGTGCATAACGTGCAGGTTTGTTACATATGTATACATG
>NC_045451.1:24731258-24742471 GCF_002776525.5 Piliocolobus tephrosceles | reverse complement strand
TTGTGTCTCTGCCAGGCTTTGGTATCAGGATGATGTTGGCCTCATAAAATGAGTTAGGGAGGATTCCCTTTTTTTCTATTGATTGGAATAGTTTCAGAGGGAATGGTACCAGCTCCTCCTTGTACCTCTGGTAGAATTCAGCTGTGAATCCATCTGGTCCTGGGCTTTTCATATTTTTAATTTAAAACCAAATCTTTTTCTCTATGGAGACATTGTTTAGGAGTAGAAACTTCAATTTGCATATATAAATTTAATATCCTTTCATATATCACATAAATCTACAGAGAAAAGGGATGGATTATCTGCTTCACTGAGGGTGTCATATCATTTTCATGATAAGGGCAATGAATCATGCTGCGACTGGTGCTGTGCCCATTGAATCATGTGCCTATGGTGGGAAAGGAACCATCTTCCTAACTAAGCACTGTTTTAGGAAAAGATATGTCTTTATGAGTGTGGTCTACTCTTCTAGTAGCTGCAGAGTGAGACTTAGGAATCATTCATTGGCAGTGAGGAGTTTCTGGACTAAGAGGTAGGGCAGTGCTTCTTAACCCTGGCTACATGTTGGAATCATTAGGGAGAATGTTAAAAGGTACACATGCTTTTGTCATATCAGAATTCAGATTTACAATACTTAAATTGGTGTATGGCCTGGGCACTGGGGAGTTTTTAAAGCAGCCAAGGTTGAGAACCACTAAGTTAGGAAAACCCCTTTTCCTGTCTTGGTGACTGATCTTAAGGAAGGCATTGGCCTCTTTCGATGTACTTCCTAGTCTGCTCAATGACATTGGTTCTGCTTCATCGCATCACAAGTGTTTTCAGTCTTAGAAGAGACTTATTTGAAAGATTCTTTCAATATACAGCTTTACAGAATTTCAAGCAATTTACATTTATTTTTCTTGTTCCTTAGCTGGAGTCCTGGCAGAAAGGATCTAGGAAAGCATTTAAAGAAAAAAGAAAGCATGACTCCCTTAGAAAAATTGAGTCATGCAACCAACTTAAGAAGACAAGCAGAAAAGTTTTTGAAATCAAATGATAAATCTTTCCAAAAATTCTTGAAGTGAGTTTATTTAATCCAAACATTTATATAACATCTCAGTGCATCTCTTTTGAGTAAAATTATAATATTTTGGGGGCTACTCCTAATTTTCAGGGAAATTTAGAATTTGTGAGGGAACAAAATCGTATGTAGTGGGGAAAGCATATTAAGGACATTTATAACAGTTTTCAGCAGAAGGAGAAATCTGCAAGCTATGTGCCAAGCTTTGCTGATAGCCATCAGTAAGGAGAAATTGCTCTAAACTGCCACAGGATCAAATTATTAATAGATAAATGGGCTCTTTTCTTGACCAATGGGTTTTCTACACTGGAATGGGGTGCTGAAGGGATTTACAGAGTCTCAAGATTCTGGAATAGTGCCTTCTAGACATGTCTCAAGGTGAAGGATGAGGATGGAGAAAAATAGTTTTCAGACCTGGTTGCTCTTCTGTTGATTCCTAGTGGAATATTTAATCTCCCGTTTGTCCAAGACCTGCCTGAAGACATTCTGTTTCAGCTTATCCAGAGAGGAGTCCCTCGAGTTGGTATTTGTAAACTTCACAGGGAATATTGATGATCCCCAGCGTGGGACCCACTGGATTATATACATGCTCCAGTTCTGATCCAGGATTGCTTGGTGGTGCCTGGATCACCAACCTGCCCTGCTGTTTCTCAGTGATTTTCAATTACTCACTCCTGATCTGTAAGCACATGTGCACAGTAGATTGGCTGTTGGAACTTTGTCAAATAACAAACATTTTTATAAGTAATGAATTATTTTATTTGTGAGAATTATTTTTTAGTCAAGATTGTTTTGGCTATTCTGTGTCCCTTTCATTTCCATATGAGTTTTTAAGATCAGCTTGTGATTTTTACAAACAGGTAGCTAGATTTTGAGAAGGAATAAGTTGAATGTGTAGTGTTGTGGCATTGTTTTAAAGATTAAATGTGTAAATCGTTACTGTTTAGTGATTAGACTAAATGATAATAGACTCAGATGATAATAGAATAATGATAGAACAGTGCCTGATTAAATATATATAATATATGATTAAATATATAGATGATTAAAGGTATATATGTTTGAATATATTTATCTACATCAGTCCCTGTTGTATCATTATTCTATTATCATTTGAGTTGTCTCAAATATTCTTTTCTAATTTTTGATAGAAATGTATTCTATGGCCTATAGATAAAATGTATTCTATAGGCAATTTCCATTTGGTTTCAGGAGGGTATTATTGTTTGAATATACATGATACTTACTAGTAAGTAACTACAATGCAAACAAACAAGTGTTGTAGAGCTAGGCCTGAAAAATTATTTGTAAGAGAAAATATAACATTCTTACCTTGTTGGGGTTTTCAATAACAGCTTTATTGAAATGTAATTCATGTATCATAAAATCTATTCTTTTAAAGAGTACAGTTCAGTGTTTTTTTTTAGAATATGCACAAAGTTGGCCAGGCGTGGTGGCTCAAGCCTGTAATCCCAGCACTTTGGGAGGCCGAGACGGGCGGATCACGAGGTCAGGAGATCGAGAGCATCCTGGCTAACACGGTGAAACCCCGTCTCTACTAAAAAATACAAAAAAACTAGCCGGGCGAGGTGGCGGGCGCCTGTAGTCCCAGCTACTCCGGAGGCTGAGGCAGGAGAATGGCGTAAACCCGGGAGGAGGAGCTTGCAGTGAGCCGAGATCCGGCCACTGCACTCCAGCCTGGGCGACAGAGCGAGACCCCGTCTTAAAAAAAAAAAAAAAAAAAAAAAAAAAAAGAATATGCACAAAATTGTGCTACCATTACTATTTAAATCCAGAACACTTTCACCCTTCCTCCCAAGAAACCCATATCCACTGGCAGTCATTCCCCAATCCTCTCACCAGCTGCTGGCAAAAGTGCCTATACATTATGTCTATATGGATTTATCTATTCTGGACATTTCATATGAACAGAATCATAAAATATTTGGCTTTTGCTTCTTATTTTGTTACTTTAACATAATGTCTTCAAAGTTTATCCATGTTGTTGCATTATAAACACTTCATTCCTTTCTATGGAGAATAACATTGAAATGTACATACATGCCACATTTTGTTTACACATTCAGTGGATGGACATTTGGGTTGTTAATAATTTGGGGCTATTATGAATAATGCTGCTATGAGCATTCATGTACAAGTCTTTGAGTGAATATATGTTTTCATTTCTTTTGTGTCTAGACCCAGAAGTGGAATTATTGGGTCATGCATTAAATCTATGTTTAAATTTTTGAAGAATTGCCAAACTGTTTTCCAATGTGGCTGCTCTGTTTACATTCCCACCAGCAATATAGGAGGGTTGCAGCTTTCTACATCCTTAACAACACTTGTTACTGTCCATCTCTTTATAACCATCCTTGTGGGTGTAAAGCAATATCTCATTGTGGTTTTGACTCATGCTTTTCTAAGAACTAATGCTGTTTTCTCTTCTTTTCATGTGCCATTTATATGTAGTCTTTGAGAATATATCTCTTCAAAGCCTTTGCTCATTTTTAAAGTTTGCTTATTTGTCTTTGTATCCAGCTAAAGAGTGCTTTATGTAGTCTGGATACAAGTTCCTTATCACATAAATGATTTGCAGATATTTTCACCCAGCCTAGGGGTTGTATTTCCTTCTTTTCATGGTGTCTATTGAAGCACAACATTTTTAAATTTATTTGTTTGTTTGTTTGTTTTTTTTTGAGTCTAAGAAATCATTACCTAATCCAGAGTTATGAAGACTTACTCCTATATTTTCTTCTAAGAGTTTATAGTTTTAGCTCTTATATTTAGGTCTATGATCCATTTAGGTTAATTTTTCTATTAAAGCTTCTGTGTTGAAAGGACTATTCTTTTTCCCATTTATTTGTCCTGCCACCCTTGTCACAGTTGACCCTAAATGTAAGAGTTTATTTCTAGACTCCCACTTGTCTTCCTTTGATCTATTTGTCTATCCTTATACCAGTGCTACACTCTCTTGATTACTGTAACTTTGCAGTAAGTTTTGAAGTTGAGAAGTATAAGTCCTCCAACTTTATTATTTTTCAGTCAAGATTGTTTTGGCCATTCTGTGTCCCTTTCATTTTCATATGAATTTTAGGATCAGCTTGTGATTTTTGTGAAAAGTCAACTAGATTTTGAGAGGGATTAAATTAAATGTGTAGCGTTGTGGCATTGTTTTAAAGACTAAATGTGTTAATAATTAGTGTTTAGTGCTTAGACTAAATGATAATAGATTCAGATGATAATAGAATAATGATAGAACAGTACCTGATTAAATATATATTATATATTAAGTATATATATGATTAAATACATACATATATATCAGGCACTGTTTTATCATTATTCTACTATCATTTGAGTTGCCTCAAATATTCCTTTCTAATTTTTTATATTTTTGCTATTGTTACTGCAATGGCCTTGTGTGTGTGTATGTGTGTGGCCTTTTTCTCTTCATAGTTATAATTTGCTTTGTTTGGTGAAAACTTAATAGATTTATGTGGAAATTATGTTCGTTGGTACAAAAAATTGCCAAGTGTACCTGTCTGGAGAAACAACCATAAAATTTTATCCATAATGTTGTAAAGAACTATCTATGAAGTTTCCAGTTACCCTTTATGGATTTCTTGAGGCCTTTAACTTGAGAGTAATCTCTGAAGGTGCCCTATTCCAAACCATGGAACAGTTATTCTTCCTTTGGCTTAATAGGCTGTAAATTGGACAAGGAGCCAAATTTTCCCCTTCCTTGTCATCAATGTGAGCTGAAAGTCGATAGGTGGATATGAAGCAAAAGTTCTTTGATCCATTTGCTATTTGATTTTAAGACAAGTTAGCATCTACAGGTCTTCTTTTGGAGAATTTGGAGGGAAATGCCAAAACTACACCTTAAATAAGCTAATGTTAAATGCTCATAACTTTGTTTCAGTGAGTACTGAAATACTGAAATTGAATATACGATAAACACTTCAACTATAGGCCAGTTCACTGAAAGACCCTCTCAGCTGGTTATTAGGATATATAAGCAGGATACCTTCATATGGTAATTATATGGCTGTCTTTCAAAACTGGAATGTATAGGTTGGAAGTAAGTTATGCAGGATATCAGATTTGAAATAGCAGTTTTGTCCATGGCCGTATCCTAGCTGTAACAATATCTATGCTTTAATTTTCTAAACTTAAAAAAATAAAGACAGGTACCTGATGCTGGATTATCAACACTCTGGAAAGTTTTATCAGTGAGAGTTTTATCAAAAAACCAGAATCACTATGAGTGTGTTTTGAGAGCCCCCAGCGAAATTGGGGTTCCAATCCCAGACCTGCTAGCAACACTGTCCTAAAGGGAAATGAAGGGCAGATGGACTTGGGTGTTTACAATGTGACTCTCAGGGGATCCTGATGGGTTCCTTCTCCCTGCCTCCCCACCCCTGCCCCTGCCCCCCACGCCGCGCTCCCAGACAGAGTCTCACTCTGTAGCCCAGGCTGGAGTGCAATGGCACGATATCTTCTCACTGCAACCTCCGCTTCCTGGTTTCAAGCACCTCTCCCACCTCAGCCTCCCTAGTAGCTGGGATTACAGGCATGTGCCACCACATGAGGCTAATTTTTTTTGTATTTCCAGTAGAGACAAGTTTCACCATGTTGCCTAGGCTGGTCTCAAACTCCTGACCTCAGGTGATCTGCCCGCTTCGGCTTCCCAAAGTACTGGGATTACTGGTTGACCCACTGCGCCTGGCAGGGATCCTTCTTTTACCTGGCAGAAGGCCAGATGCCTAGTTGTCTTAACTGTGACAGGAGGGGAAGTGAGGGCGGGGATCCCTCAAACAGGTAATGTTTATACTGACAGACACTCTGGTGGCTCTTGTCTGACCTGTGTCCATTTTATGCCTGCCTGACCATCATTCTGGCACTGGGAGCCAAACCAGTTTTTCTCCTCGGTGTCCTGGAGAAAACCCAATGTGGGGCAGCTCCTCGTGTTTTTGATGGAAGGCACAAATTCAAGGCACCACCATAACAGGAAACAAGTTCAAAGGTTTTTCTGTACAGATCCCGGGCAGGGAGGGTGCGATGAGTCAGTGAGACAGTCCTTCATTCCCAGGTCACACAAGGCAGGAATGAAGAGTCAGACAGAGAACAAGAAGAGCACGTAGCACGTGGCAACTGCAGTGTATACAAGGCTGTGGGTCACACTAAAGTATTGGGCAAATGCCTGAACAGTCTCTTTAAAGGAAAGAGCAGGAGGTGGTGAGCCCACTTTTTTTGGTTTAAGTTTAAAAACTTATTTTAACCATAATAACAACCAAAAATGAGTTTTTGGTTAAAATAAGCTTTTGTTTTACTACAATAAACGTGGGAGAGATGCTAAGGGGAGAGATACCTCTAAATTCTTATCTCTGGCCACCAGATTGAGCCAATTAGGTGTGATGTTCTACTACTAATACGCAGTCAACAACCTTGGCTGTGCTATTCCCATTGCAGAGTGCTACTGAACAATAGCATTATTAATCAGATTAGACCTTACGCAATTGTAGGAGCTGGCTGGGCAGTCTTTGTAAGCCTGGTGCTTGCTTTTTTTTTTTCCTGTTGCCCAGACTGGAGTGCAGTGACGCTATCTCGGCTCACTGCAACCTCTGCCTCCCGGGTTCAAGCTATTCTCCTGCCTCAGCCTCCCGAGTAGCTGCAATTACAGGCACGGGCCACCACACCCGGCTAATTTTTGTATTTTTAGTAGAGACAGGGTTTCACCATGTTGGTCAGGCTGGTCTCAAACTCCTGACCTCGTGATTCGCCTGCCTCGGACTCCCAAAGTGCTGGGATTACAGGCGTGAGCCACCACGCCCGGCCACCTGGTGCTTTTGTGTCTTATGAACCTGAAGTTAGCAGAACCAGGGGCAGCGAAGAAAGATGGACATGAAATGGGGGAAGCAAGACTCAATAGAAATCCATGAGAAAAAACGAGAACTTGCCTGCCTCTCTCACCACCTCAAACCTCAGTAGCGCAAAGTACTTACCAAAGAAACTGGTGGCTTCCCATGGAACTGCGCACACACCTAGTGATATAGTTTGGAGATTTGTCCCTGTCCAAATCGCATATAAAATGCGTTTTCCAATGCTGGAGGTGAGATCTGGTGGGAGGTGTTTGGGTCACAGGGTTGGTTCCCTCATGGCTTGGTGCTGTCTTTGTGATAGTGTGTTCGCACAAGATTAGTTTTTATTTTATTAAAATAAAAGTGGGAGAGATGCTAAGTGGGGGAGATGCCTCTAAATTCTTATTCTGGCCACCAGCTTGAACTAATTAAGTGTGGTGTTCTACTTCTGACGCCCAGTCAGGAACTGGGGGAGATGCCTCTAAATTCTTATTCTGGCCACCAGCTTGAACTAATTAAGTGTGGTGTTCTACTTCTGATGCCCAGTCAGGAACCTTGGCTGTGTCATTTAAAAGTGTGTGGCTTGCTCCTGCTTTTACCATATGATGTGCCTGCTTCCCTTTTGCCTTCCACTATGATTGTAATCTTCCTGAGGCCTCGCCCAGAAGCCAAGCAAATGCCAGCACCATGGTTCCTGTAAAGCCTGCAGAACCATGAGCGAATGAAACCTTTTTACTTTGCAAATTACCCAGTCTCAGGTATTCCTTTATAGCAATGCAAGAAAGGTCCAGTACGCCTAGCCCTCAGCATAACCCTGGGCACGCTTTGGCATTGCACATATTTATCATTTATGTTTCCAAGAAGGATGTGACATTCTAAACTCTCTGTTTCGTTGTTGTTGTTGTTTGCTTGTTTATTTGTTTTTTGAGATGGAGTTTCTCTCTCATTGCCCAGGCTAGAGTACAACGGTGTGATCTCAGCTCACTGCAACCTCCTCTGCCTCCCAGGTTCAAGTGATTCTCCTGCCTCAGCCTCCTGAGTAGCTGGGATTACAGACGTGTGCAACCATGCCTGGCTAATGTTTGCATTTTTAGTAGAGACGGAGTTTCACCATGTTGGCCAGGCTGGTCACGAACTAAACTCTCTGTTTTTATTAAGAGGTATTTTAGGCTATCAGCATTTTTAAATGTTTCTCAATTACTTATAGCCCATAAACACAATCTCGCAAAGTTTTCTCTGAATCTGAAACAGCAGATTTGTGTAGTACTGTTTTGTTCCTCCTGATCATTTACTCACCTGAAGACAAAAGCCTAAATTGTTTTAACTAACCCTGAGATTTGGGTCTTATCTGCAAAACAGTGTTCTAAAGGCTATATTAATTAGGGATTCACTTTCTATCCATGGGTGTATGTGAGCTTCAGGGATAATACTAGCCCTTTGCTTTCATGTTGTTCTCAGATGGAATCCATTTGGAGGATCTGACAATATTGTTCTGCACCTGGGAACAAAATAGCTTTGTGCTGGTTTGGGTCATGCTGAGTTGTAATCATTTGTAGCAGGGAAATGCATGACAAGTGTTGATCTGAATTGATCAATATTAGTAAACAGTGATTTAAAAACACATTCAATTCAGGCAAAATGTCTTAGATCAGGGAAAAGTCCTTTCCCAACACTGACTATAAAACATTATTGACAAGCGTCAGAGTTCCCAGCAAGAAGGTTCCTTGAGCAAATGTGGATGTTAGCAAATTCATGTCCAGATTTTCAAGGTTCACTAGAAATTAACCTCACAGTACTTGTCTATTAGTTGGTGTATAGAAACTGGAGTAAAACTGGAGAAGTGCGAGAACTCATGGACAGCAGAATTGTGGGTGTGATTAAATTTGGAAGATAAGAGTAGTGCTGAAGGGGACACTCTAAGCGAAAGGTGAATGGTGGTAGGAAATAGAATTAATGACCTAGGCTATATTATTAATAAAAATAAACTCTTGAAGAAATAACACTGTTGCTTTGTTTTCCAAAGTCTTCCACAAATAGGTACAAATATATAGAATTAGAAACGTCAAGTAGGAAATAAGTATCAAAACAGAGGGAATTTTAAAAATCATATGAAAATAGTTTGTACAACTCCATATAAGTACATTTGAATTCCTAGATGAAATGGTTAATATTCTACAAAATTTCAGCTTTACAAAACTGACCTAAGAAAAAACAGAATTAAATGGACCAATTACCAAATAAAACAGAAGATAATTCAGAAAACAGTCCCAGACAAAATCACCAGGACAACGTGGTTTTACATAGAATTTCTTTCTAACATTTAAAAATCAGATAATCCCAAGAATACATGAACTATTTCAGAGCACAGAAAAGATGGAAACATTTTACATTCTATGAAGTTAATATAATTCAAAGGTCAAAACCAAAGATTGTTTCAAAAACAAGACAAATTTTACTTATGAATACCAATTTTTAAAATTAGATAAAATATGAAAAACAGAACCCAATAGCACATTAAAAATGATACATCATGAACAAGTAAAATTTATTTCAGAAATATAAAGATGATATTCCTACATAAGGAAATCCATTAAAATCAGAAGAGTTTTCTCCTTAGAGGAAGAAAGTTCAATCAACATATTTAACATCCACTCATGTTAAAAGCAGCCAGCATGTTGCTTAATGCGAAAACGCTAAAAACATTTTCAACTAAAATCAGAAACAAAGAAACACACTCCACACTGCTACTCTTTAATTTTATGATAGAGGTATCGGCCAGTGAAAGTGGATAAGAAAAAACAAAGGAAGCATACGAATTTGAGAGGAAGACCTTAAAGCTCTATTAAGAAAGGATATGGTTTTACATCTAGAAAATTCAAAATAATAAATTGAAAAGCCATGAAACATATGAAAACATACTTGTCTTTGATTTGTTGTAAGTGAAATATAGGTTAAAACATCATTAACACATGATTTCAGACCTACCTAATTCTTAAAAAATCAACTTAATAATCTTCTCTGTAGATATATAGCATGCCAATCGTGGTAAGGTTGAGAGATCTTGTTCTACAGATAAGTATAGAATTATTTATGAAAAAACATTATCATGTCTGACATTTGCTTCGAAATAATCTGGTAGGTGGAAAGTTATCGGGCAGATGAAAGAAGAATGGCTATATATTGATAACTTAGAAGCTGAGCAATTGATTATACTATTCTCTCAAACTTAGTATATGTTTGAAACTTTCCACAATAAAAAGTGAAAGAACATTCCTATAGTTTCAAAAGATGCAACTAAACTAAGCCAAAGGCAAATATGTTATTTAGAGAAAAAGTAATTATTTGGTTGATGTTAATTTATGTTTTCTTTTTTTTTTTCTCATTTACTTATTTATTTATTTATTTATTTATTATTATACTTTAAGTTCTAGGGTACATGTGCATAACGTGCAGGTTTGTTACATATGTATACATGTGCCATGTTGGTGTGCTGCACCCATCAACTCGTCAGCACCCTTCAATTCCTCATTTATATCAGGTATAACTCCCCAATGCAATCCCTCCCCCCTCCCCCCTTCCCATGATAGGCCCCAGTGTGTGATGTTCCCCTTCCCGAGTCCAAGTGAGCTCATTGTTCAGTTCCCACCTATGAGTGAGAACATGCGGTGTTTGGTTTTCTCTTCTTGTGATAGTTTGCTAAGAATGATGGTTTCCAGCTGCATCCATGTCCCTACAAAGGACGCAAACTCATCCTTTTTTATGGCTGCATAGTATTCCATGGTGTATATGTGCCACATTTTCTTAATCCAGTCTGTCACTGATGGACATTTGGGTTGATTTCAAGTCTTTGCTATTGTGAATAGTGCCACAGTAAACATACGTGTGCATGTGTCTTTGTAGTAGCATAATTTATAATCCTTTGGGTATATACCCAGTAGTGGGATGGCTGGGTCATATGGTACATCTAGTTCTAGATCTTTGAGGAATTGCCATACTGTTTTCCATAATGGTTGAACTAGCTTACAATCCCACCAACAGTGTTAAAGTGTTGCTATTTCTCCACATCCTCTCCAACACCTGTTGTTTCCTGATTTTTTAATGATTGCCATTCTAACTGGTGTGAGATGGTATCTCATTGTGGTTTTGTTTTGCATTTCTCTGATGGCCAGTGATGATGAGCATTTTTTCATGTGTCTGTTGGCTGTATGAATGTCTTCTTTTGAGAAATGTCTGTTCATATCCTTTCCCCACTTTTGGATGGGGTTGTTTGTTTTTTTCTTGTATATTTG
>NC_045451.1:24635347-24730858 GCF_002776525.5 Piliocolobus tephrosceles | reverse complement strand
GATGGCAAATTGATGCTTATATGGAGGATCCCAGTTCTCTGAGCCCTGACCTATTCAATTGACAGCTTTATGTGTTCTCTTCCAGCACAAATTTCACTTTTGAATGCACTTTCTCTGTGCTTTGCCTTTTCTCATGTTATTTGAAACTATTCCTCTGAAGATATAAATATTTTATTTTGAGAAGGTTTTGTACTCTTGTGCAACTTAAGAGAAAAATGAGCTCAGGGGCCAGGCGCAGTGGCTCATGCCTGTAACCCCAGCACTTTGGGAGGCCGAGGCAGGCAGATCGCCTGAGGTCAGGAGTTCAAGACCAGCCTGACTAACATGGAGAAACCCCGTCTCTACTAAAAATACAAAATTAGCTGGGCGTGGTGGTACATGCCTGTAATCCCAGCTACTCAGGAGGCTGAGACAGGAGAATCGCTTGAACCCAGGAGGCGGAGGTTGCGGTGAGCCGAGATGGCGCCATTGCACTCCAGCCTGGGCAACAAGAATGAAACTCCATCTAAAAAAAAAGAAAGAAAGAAGAGAAAAGAAAAGAAAACAAAAATGAGCTCAGGAAGCCAGACCTGGAAAGCACTACAGTGATCCTTTAATCTAAACACTCACCTCACTGATAAGAAGGGAGAATCCAAGTCCTTGCACTCGGATGCATACCTCTTCCACAAATGGCTCATGAGATTAATTTCATTAATCATGACATTTGCATGGCTGCAGATAGCTTAAATTTATACACTCAACAAATATGTGTTGAGCTCCTTCTATATGACAGCCACTGAGCTGAGCTCTGTGAATTCAGCAGTAGACAAAAGAGATCAAGTTTCTGTGGTAATGGAACTTACATTAAACAAAAATAGCGGGAGCTGAGAGGTAGAGTGGGGAAGAGTGAATCCTTGGGCAACTTCGTTTGAGATATTCTAGCTATGGAAATTCTGTTTCTGCGTATATCTAGGATAAAATTCCCTTTCCATATAAAATAAAAATATTCCTACCTTGTTTCTAACACACTTTGTATTTCAAATTATAATAATAATCTTGGATTTTCCTTCTCTGCATGTGACTTCTCATCCAAACATTGAGGGACTACACTGCCTGATTACTTGGGTTCCTTTTTACCTTTACAATTATTCATTAAACAGAGCCTCATGGGTGTGATACATTTCAGTTGTTTTCCCTACTCTTTTTAGCCCCTCGCCTTCCCATGAAGTGCTCCTCTGTATCTAAAAGTCCTCCTGGTTCTTGTGGTACAGCTTGTGACACCACGATAAGGACTGAGTGAGATGCATTTCCTGAAACACTGTAGTCTTCTGACCTTTTCTTCCCTTTTATATCCACAGAACCAAGAACCAGCAAGACCATCAGCCACTGCAGGAATAAACAAAAGGTTAAACTTGTCAGCCTTTTGATCCTTCCCACATCATTTTTTTAGCCCAGTTCTAGGAAAGTTTGCCAATACTTTTTTTTTTATAGTGTATTTGCCATGCAAACAACCAACAATAGAATGTTGAGGCTATATGATTTTAGGATTCAAAAAAATCACATAATAATAAAAAGAGGAGCTGAGCCAAATACTGTGTGTGTGTCTGTGTGTGTGTGTGTGTGTGTGTGTGTGTGTTGAGAGAGGTAGACAGAGAGAGAGAGGAGAGTAGTGATATAAAAAATAAGAAGTAAAATTCATTTTTCAAAGAAGTTTAGAAGTGAACTATCTCATACCTAGCTTAATATGTCAAATAGCCTATGGAAAAATAAAGATTTTTCCACAGTGCCAAGCTTTGCATTCATTTCAGGTGAAATTTGTGTTAAATGTCACAAAGTGTCCAGCACCCACTTATAGCAAAGAGGCAGTGTGGGCCACAGTGGAACTGATTTGTGTTAGCCTAGATTGTTCACTCTGGATTAGACTTTGACTAGGAGGTAGCACCAGTACTGCCCCAGGCAGGTTTATGTGCAAACAACAGAGAACAGTCTGCCTGCCAATCAGGAAAACATGATAGGTCATGCAGTTGGCAAGTGGTAGTATTCTCATTCTACAAGTGGGAAGTAATCTCTCATGCCATGGTCCTGTATCTCCTCTCCTCATGTCTAATTCCCCTCCATGCTATAAGGTTAAATGCAAATTTTTCTTCCTCTGCAGTCTTCTTGGATCACTGCAGTCCATGAAGACACTGTTTTGTTTGAATTGAAAACACAATCAGGATTTGACTCATTTATCAATTAATCATTCTATCTTGCAAAATTACATTGTATTTTCTCACATCCTTATTTCACTTTTAAGTAAATTCATACCTTGTCAGAAGCTAGACTAGAACTTCCATTTTTAAAATTTCCATCTTTGGGCCTAACACTATGTATTGAAGATATTTAACTAGATTTGCTCATGACTTAGCGTTTCTTGAGACTGTCAAGCATGCATACACACATATTTGCCAAAAAAAAAAAAAAAAAAAACAGTTAACTTTAAGCAAAATTATAAAGTATGTAGATGTGTCTTATTGACTCCATTCTTTTCATTTTTTTCAGGGAGCCACAGAATCTAGTGTCTTCAATTTCACACCCCCACCCCAAAAACTCTGCTAAAAAAATTAAGGCTTTTGCCTAGGGAAGAATTTGGCTTTAGTTACTAATATCTTAGAATAAATTTAAGCACTGTCTTTTTTTCTGAAAATTAACAGTTTCATCCAGTTCTACTGGTGAAATGACAAACATTATCACCCTCCAAAATAGTTTTACATGAGCAAGTTTAGGGGAAGAGGGAAAATGGTAGAGTGATGGTGATAACAGACCTTAAGTGTGGGGGGAAATCATACCACTTCAGCAGAAAACTCCTCTAGCTACCCATTTGGGTTGACCAAGAGCAGCAAGTAAGAATAAGAGCAGCAACATATTCAGTGATACAGTCCTGGTAAAATATTTTACCAGGCTGGGTGTGGTGGCTCATGTCTTCCCAGCACTTTGGGAAGCTGAAGAGGGTGGATTACTTGAGACCAGGAGTTTGAAACCAGCCTGGGCAACATGGTGAAACCCCATTTATACAAAAAATACACACAAAAATAACCAGGTTTGGAGGCATGTGTTTGTAGTCCCAGCTACCAGAAAGGTTGAGTTGGGAGGATCACCTAAGACAGGGAAGGTCGATGCCAGTCAATTCTATGCAGTCACACAATATAGACATTTTCCAATGTCTATATTGGAATAATTGAGACATGTGTATCCTTCATGGCAATAATTGAGACATGTATCCTTTTATTAAGGAAGACTGGTCTTGATGGGTGCTATGGATCTCTTCCTAAGAAATGATTATTCTTTGTCTAGATCTTTTTTTTTTTTTTTTTTTTTTTTTTTTAAAGAGAACACCGATGGTCAGCAAAAATCCATCCAGAGAGCTCTACTAGTGAAGAAAGTGTGTTATACGGCAGGAAAGCTTTAGAGCAAAAGTATGAATTTGCAACTTTAAAAACATCCTACCTCAAAAAGCATTAATTCACAAAAGAAACATACATTCATAATAAAGTATAATGTAAAGCAATGCAAATATTCCAAATGATATAATGATACCGGATTATTTGATGAGTACCTCATTCTATTCTTCATCATTATTTACCCAAAGACATAAAAGTTTTCAGTTTTGATAGGTGACTAAAGTAACAATATAAAAACAAAAAAAATTGTTTTAATTTTTTGTACATGTACATGTACCAATTTTTTTACACATAAAAATTTATTAGAATTATCTAGTAATTTTAGATATGTCCTGTATTAGTCCATTTTCATACTGCTGTAAAGAACTGCCCAAGACTAGGTAATTTATAAAGGAAAGAGGTTTAATTGACTAACAGTTCAGCGTGACTGGGGAGTCCTCAGGATACTTAAAATCATGGCAGAAGGTGAGGAGAAAGCTAGGCATCTTCTTCACAAGGCAGCAGGAGAGAGAGAGATAGCGAAAGTGGGAAGAACCCCTTATAAAGCCGTCAGATCTTGTGAGAACTCACTCACTATCATGAGAACAGCATGGGGAAACCACCCCCATGATTCAATTACCTCCACCTGGCCTCTCCCTTGACATGTGGGGATTATGGGGATTATAATTCAGGATGAGATTTGAGTGGGGACACAAAGCCTAACCATATCATGTCCATAGAATAGGCTGTTGTTGAAATTTAATTTTAATTATCCCAGAATGCTTAAAGAATACAGTGTTTTCTGGATCTTCAGGAGTGGGGAAGTCTTCCTCCCTCTCACATAATACTGAGATAAACCTTTGCATTCTAGAAAAATCTGCATAGGCCTTCCTTCACATGAGATATGACCCATTTCTATTAATATAGCCCATGATTCAGGAAGTTGTACTGAGCAATAAATTATTTTGCTCAACTCAAGAGTGGAGAATTCACCAAGTAGGTAATTGTGTCATTCAAATACATGTCCTGGTATTCTCGGTGTTACCAGTACAGGATTAAAGCTTGTCATGTCAGTTGTTAAATGTTTTAAATTAAAAAGGAATAATTTTTATACAAATTATATAGAAGGCTCATCCTGCATGGATAGATGCAAAACATATCCTTCTGCTTTATTCTTCCATTATCTGTCTATAAGTGATGTCTCTCTGTAGGATATCTGCATCATCTTGAACTGGGTTTTCAGTTCCCTGTGACTCTCTCCTTTTCCTAATACCATCCTCCTAATCCCAAATGCACTGGTTTTAAAACACAAGTCTATGACTTTTTACTTTAAGTTCTACTATTGCTGTGTGATATGGTTTGGCTGTGTCCCTACCCAAATGTCATCTTGAATTGTAGTTACCAAAATCCCCATGTGTAATGGGAGGGACCCAGTGGGAGGTAATTTAATTCTGGGGGCAGTTACCCTTATGCTGCTCATGTTGTTTTCATGATAGTGAGATCTCACAAGATCTGATGGTTTTATAAGGGGCTTTGCCCTTTGCTCAGCTCTCATTCTCTCTCCTGCTACCCTGTGAAGAGACTCCTTCTGCCATGATTGTAAGTTTCTTGAGGCCTCCCCAGCCATGTTGAACTGTGAGTCAAACCTCTTTCCTTTATAAACTACCAGTCTCAGGCAGTTCTTTACAGCAGCATGAGAACAGACTAATACACTGTGGCAACTGATATTTTGCATATTTTTCCATATGAGGTGATATGATGTAAAAAGATTTGTACTGAGTAAAATACTAGATGTGCCTTCACCCCTAAAGCTGCTTTGATCAAGTTAATTTTGAATATGGCAGAATAGAAGTATTCGACTTTTTAACCCTGAAAATTCAATTTATGTTGTATTTTGATATAAAGCAAAGGAAAATCAACTTTAATCAAAACATACTTGTTTTCCCTCTCCTATACAGACCGACCAAGACCATCACTATGACCGATGGAGACTATGATTATCTGATCAAACTCCTGGCCCTCGGAGATTCAGGGGTGGGGAAGACAACATTTCTTTATAGATACACAGACAATAAATTCAATCCCAAATTCATCACTACAGTAGGAATAGACTTTCGGGAAAAACGTGTGGTGAGTTTTTGATTGTACTGCTAACCTTGTCACTCATCCCCCTATATAAAATAAGAATCAAGAAGCTATTTTTATTGCACTGGAGTCTCTTTTGTCACATGAGATTAATAACCTGTCATTTTAATTTATTTTAGACTATTATTTACTACTTTTCAAATATAAATAGCATTTTCCTAGAAAAGTATTAAATGGCACTCTCTTGTCTCCCAAAGTATACAAGGAAATCCGAATCAATATTTTACTGATTTGTATAGTGTGTTTTCTACGAATTCTTAAGAAATCTTTCAAAACTTGAATTATTAGAATCTACAAACATTAACTTTGATCTGAGTTGAAGTCCTCAATAAGAGCCAGTGATCATTTCCCCACTCTTAAGAAAGAAGTTAAAAGTATGATTGGCAAATATCTGGAACATGAGCTTTTTCTAAGTTCTTGCTGCATTTTTATTTATGTGTAGACTCAGCCATCAATCACTGGCTTCTTATGAACAGAATGTGAGACACCAATCATGCTATTTTCCAAGATAAGGGAGTTTAAGTGAGAATCACAACCACTTCCTTCTCCTATGCTAGACGCTATTGACAGGAATAAGGATATTGTGACATGTGAGATGTGTAGCATAGGCACAGAAGCTCAGCCAGATTTACTGCCACCCTGGGTATCCTTGATTGCCAAGATGGCTGTGGCTTCCAGCTGATGTCACAAATCTACTCATTCCTTGAGAATTGGGAAAGAAAACAAAAGAAATGGTAATTGGAAGCCATTGCCTGGGAAGCTGAATCATGGTTTCTTGTATTGTGCTGGACCTGATCTGAAAGTCAATACATGGTTGTGTAGGCTTAGCAAACTCCCTGACAACCCATTCAGGGTTTTCCTGCCTTGTCTCCTTTCCAGTGTCTGGGTGTATGTCCTTGCAGAAATTTCCCTTTAAAACATATTCACTAAACTATACTTAAGGAAACTGAGTAAATATTAAGTATTTTAAGCTTTGCTTAAACAATAAAAAGGCCAGAATTTTTTAAAAAATTAAACTTTCCTAAAAAGAGCCTTTGACTAAATGACTAGTGAAGAAAGGCTTGAAATGTCCTGTGTCAAGTTATTGAGAAATCCTGTGCATATTTCATGGCTAAGTCATTTTGAAAGTCCATTTTACAGTAAAAGATATTTGGGTATTTGTAAAGCACTTTACTGTTTTTAAAAAAATGCTTTAACATCTGTGATTTCACTGAAGTTTGCAGTTTGAAGTAACTCTGTAAATCAAGAAGGGGTTATGGATCTCAATTTAGAGATAAGAAAATAAGACTCAAAGAGGTTAAATGAAGAGTTTGTGTTTGAACCTAGAACTTGGGTCCTAAATCTGATGTTTGCTGCCTCATGAGGAAATGACAGAAGGTGTCTAATTTAAGTTTGCAATATGCCTAAACTGTGCTGAAAATCATACTTGCACTTGACATTTACAAGTGAGAGTACATGTGATAATTCTGGGAAAAAAAATATAGAGCAAATATTTATTCTGCACTATGAACTTTGATTATAGTAATTGAGAAAAACACATGCTGAGTGAACCCAGAGAATTTGAGTATTGACAAAATCCAAAGCAACCTCAAATAATGAACATTGTATCTTTCAGGTTTATAATGCACAAGGACCAAATGGATCTTCAGGGAAAGCATTTAAAGTGCATCTTCAGCTTTGGGACACTGCGGGACAAGAGCGGTAATAGTAAATTGCTTTATTTGTAGCTACACATAGCTTAGAAAAACTTACTTTAAAATGAATGCTGTATGTGAATTTGAAAAAGAAATAATATGCAACTCTTCTCCTGGTTTCAAAATAGACATTTGTATCCAGAAATAAAAATAAATGATTTGTAATTAATTAATCACAGTAGCCATGTGCAGTTGGTACGAATTTCAAAAATCAGACTTTCAAAAATCTTTCTGAAGATTCTTGCTCTGCACTGTCTTTGCACTTTTTAGAAGAAAAAAAGGTTCTCTGGATTTAGTTGAATGAAGATGGGAAATTAACGCCATTATAAGTGCTACTTGAAGAGGGAGTTGAAAAAAGGGTGTTAAGATCTTCCTTGTCTCTTTCTGTTATTTCAACACAGCCTCTTTGTCCCATGTTGTGCGACTGGCTTTGTCCTTTCAGACTTTGATCATAAACAATTGCCCTCCAGCTAGAATATTTTACTCTTTTCCCACTTTTTCTGATCCTCTCCTTGTACCAGGCCCAGCTCATATTTCCTCCCCTCTATGAAGCCTGTCTGAATATCCCAGCTGAAACAAACTCACTTTTCCTCTGAACTACTGCAGACACCAGTTATTTCACCCTTAAGGTCTAAAATAATTATATGCCACCTTGTCATAAAGTGAACATTCTATTTCTGTCTTTAACTGTTGTTCACTGATTCACTTGGAGCCTTCTCACCCCAACAAAATTGTCATCTTTACAGGTGTGGAGATCTTGCCTGGCTTTCCAGCAATGTCTCTGGTACAGTGTCCAAGCTAATACTCGGTAGTGCTAATTCCTTAGAGCTGGAGGTACTATTCCATTGTCAGATGAAAAAAAAAAAGAAAGAAAGAAAGAAAAGATCCAAGATTTCAAAGTGCAAAAGACCCCAAGTTAATGAATCTTTTCAATATTAGATTAAATTAAAAGTGGCAAAAAATTGGCAGAGAGGATATTTAGAAGGCACATACCTCCAAATCCTGCATCGTATGTCTTAGAATGCTTATGCTTGTAAACACTTCCGTCTTTGAAATGCATCCAAAGCGTTCTCGCTTTCAGTGAGTGTAAACGCCAGGAGAGGTGCTGGGCCCTCTCTGTTAGCTTTTTTGACTGTGAATTCCATTTACACACACCCTTCAACACTGCTGGTTCCTCTGAAGCCATTCCTCACAAGAATCTCTGTTCATATGTCAGTTTTGTTGTCACAAAGATGTATGTTTTATAGAGCACTTTAATTCATTTTTGAAGTAATATGAGAAAATGTGGTTCCCATATGTCCTCGCACACAATATGTCAGCCTTGCATGATGGCAGCCTTCTCTGTCTGTCCCCTGAAGGCAGCTGCTCTAGGGGGGAAATGGGGAATACTCAGGGGAGCCTTCGGAACACTTGGGTTATTCATCCCTTGAGAATTTTGCATTCTGTGTATATATAAGGTGTAGCTAAGCAAGATAAAGCCTCACACCTCAGCCCCGTGCCTAAGGACATCTGGCTGTGCAATCCATGTAAGATAATGGGTATTGATAGAAGCCACATCATGGGAAGGAAGAGAAAATGCATGGCCCTTATGGAAACTTAAAGGATACAGGGTACAGACTTCACTCCCATTGAGGGGGAAGAGTGATAATGTGGCTTTGGGGTCTGTTTCTTCTGTGATCCTAGTGTTCTGGAGCAAAAGGGGGTCGTCACTCAACGTGCTGGAAGCCAATATTATGATACTGGATTTTCAGAAAAGGAAAGGTTTTATTGCAAATCGACTTGCAGAGAGACAGGAGGGTCAAGCTCAAATCTGTCTTTTTGTTCTGGCTTTTTGAAGAGTATTTTTATTAGAAAAGGCTGGGGAAGGGGTGGGTTCTGAGATTAACAGGTGATTCGTGGAAGGAAAGGGGAGGGCTGGAAAGTCCCTGGACATGGGCACTTATCTCTGCATTCTATCTCAGGGGTCACATGTGGAAATTCAAGGGGAGTTAGTATGAAATATGTGGTAGAAATTCAGGCTGTGACATTAGCAGGCTTGTTCTGTACAGATTCCAGTCGGCCATATCAGTTCCAGTCGATTTCAGCCAGTTCACTTATCTCATAAGCAGAGGGAGTTTCAGTGTTTCAGCAAGTTATTTCCTTCTTTATCTGCCATCCTGCACACTCAATTCCTGTTCATCATTGGTTTCTTTAACTCTTTGGAACATGGTTTCACTGGTTCCTCCACCCTGCTGACTCAATAGACAGAATGAGATGGGTGGGGGAGGCTGGAAAGGAATTACTTGTCTCCTCGTGGGGGAAATGGGGGATATCAAAGATACTGGACAGAATAGAGCAGGATATCTGTTACTCCTCTGAAACAAGCATGTCCTATCCATGCTGCTATGGAGGAGAAATTGTTTGCCACAATCAGATCACTATGGCAAGCATGTTTTCCAGTAACTTTGTCATACGCTCTGGGCAATGAGAGGAAATAACACAAAGTCTTGTCCTCAAATGAGACACACACACTTAAGGAGGGAACAAAGAGCAGTTTTCCTGGCATGACACAATTATGGTCGAGTAGGAGACAATTTTGTGGGTACAGCTAGTCTCCAAAGAGGGATAACTATTCAATCAATGCACTATAATCTCTGTGGGATTCCAAGGAATGGTAGAAACAAATCCACAAGAAAAAACTGAATAAATTTTTTTGGTATTTCTGCTCTACATTTTTAGATCATGATGATGCCCTATAAACAAATCCTACTTTGAAAATAAATAGCAGTGAAAATATCTCTTCTCCCATCTTTTCGTATGAAAAGTATCATTCTCTGTTGCAGTTATTTACATATTTAATAATTGCATATATTTTACTGTTTCTTTCTTTCTCTTGCACTGTTTAACTTCACAAATATTTAGTGAGCAAATACCATGTTCTGAGCCATGAAAATATGACAGATAGCAAGTTAGAAACACAGCTCCCTTACCGTTGGAGCTTACAGTCTAGGATAGAATTTGGATGAATAAACAATTGCAATGGAGCCTTAGGAAAGTAACAGGAAAACAAAGACATAGGCAGGCCCACCGGGAGGAGTGCATAGCCCACATGCAGTGTTGGGAAGGCCCCTTGGGAAAGTGATATTTCTTCTGATACCATTATGTATGTACTCATGCACAATGTATGAGTGGGTACAATCCAGGCTCAACGAAGTGGTAGGAAGAAAAGGAAGCACTAAGACAAGGTAACCCACAGAAAGACCAGCATGTGTGAAAGCCCAGGGGAGCAGAGTGAGCTTTCTAAGAACTAAAAGATCAGCATGTCTGTGGGTAGTCAAAGGGATGAAGCTGGATAGAGGAACAAAGATCACTTCCTGCAGAACCTTGCCAGCTTTGTAAGGAGTTTGTACATTAGCTTACGAGTGATGTCTAATCATTAAAAATGTCATTAGTAGAGCATTGATATAATCTATGGGAAGAAATGGAATGGTGATAGGAGTAGGGTCCCAAACAAAACTGGACACAGGAAGCCTAATGAGAAAGCTGTTGAAGTTGTCCAGGTGAGATAGAATGGGTTTGGAAGTAGAGCAGTGGTAGAGTAGATGGACAGAAATGAGCAGGTCAAAAGATATGTGTTAGCTGTAGACATCAGGTGAAGGAGGAAGGGATTGTGGCAACCAGAAGGATGGTGATGTATAAATGGAAAAAGAAATTAGGAAGAGTGGCCAGTTTGGTTTTGGATGTATGAAGTTGGAGGTGCCTGAGTTTCCTCCAGGTGGAAGTATCCAACAAGTGAGCCAGGGAAGGGGATAAGATTTTCCAGTCAATGTATATAGAGTGAGAGGGGTCAAGAGTAGACTTCGGAGGAAACCAACACAAAGGATCTACAAATTAGCTAAAATAGGAGACCAAAAATTAGAAGAACATTTAGGATAGGAAGCATGTCTCTAGTTCAAAGTTGTGTGCCTTTCTAAAAACCCATTGCCAAATTCAAAACCTTCTCTGGTCCCTGTATGTGGTCTCTGGTTTTGCCCATTGCTCGTATTGAAGTGAATCTCAGCAGATCTTTAACTTCACTAAAGATGGTTGGTGGTGACTGGGGTCGGAGGTGGGGACATGGATAGCTGACCAGGCAGGGAAAAACTGCATTGCACACGAAAGAGCAAATTCTCCAAAATCCTGATTAGAAATGAGAGTTCTTTCCTCCTTTCCTCAATGACTATGTCTCTTTTCTGTCCTGACCTACACTCAGTCCCTCAATCATCTTCCTTTTCCTCGTGAATCCTAGATGCCAACCTGAAGCTCAGTTTTATCCCCAAACAGTGCTTTTTAAAAAGAGTTTTGTCGTCAATATTTTTCCTTACAAAAGAATTCCAGTTCCTGTAGCTAACAAGTTGCGGTTTCCTTCATATCATCACAGGCATTCATTTTCAGGCTACTGTGTGCCAAGCTTTCTTCTGGGCACAGACAAGAAAGATGGAAAGTATAAGTTAAAGTCCCCACTCTAAAGTGCTTTACATTTTAATTGTGGACCGCAAAATGCCCATGAGCCAAAAAGATTCCAAGAAGCTGTGTAAGCAAATCCGTGATTGAATGTTACAAACTGTGTGTATAAAGTGCTGTGAGATCAGAAAGCCAGGAAGTGGTCTTAAAAAAAAAAAAACGTACAACCAAATCTTCTCCCTTCGTTCTTCAGCAGTCTCTCTGCTCACATTCCCACTTCCCTAGGATATTCCATAAGGGCCAGCCACGGAGAATTCATGCCTGAAAGGGAAACTGTTGTTTGTGTTGTTGTCAAAGTTATGTGGACTAACTTTCAGAACTACCAACTGTGTTTCCTCGGCAGGTTCCGGAGTCTCACCACTGCATTTTTCAGAGACGCCATGGGCTTCTTATTAATGTTTGACCTCACCAGTCAACAGAGCTTCTTAAACGTCAGAAACTGGATGAGTAAGTGGGACTGAGTAATGTGCATTGGCCGCTTTGGGACCCAACTACCCTAGGTGCTTGTTGGTCTTGCAAAATGAAACCAGATTGGGTACCACAGATGAACTTTCAGAGTCACGAGTTTAGTATTGCCTGTGTCACTGCATCACCTTCAAAGTGGTGGCCTTTATGTGGACCACCCTAGGTAGCTTGGAATTGTATTTTCCTTCGATATTTTTAGAGGAAGTCTATGTTGCTTTATCACCACTTGTATTGAAGATCTTTATTATTGCCATTGAAAGGCTGTTAATTCCACTTTCCAGTAAATGTTGAAGGACTTCTTAAACCTAAGTGAGCTACTACATTTGACCTGGAGAGATCACAGGGAAAATCGGCAGTATTTTCTGAGAGGACACTGGCACTTAAGGTGTGTTAAACACTAGTGGGTTAGTTAGGCATGAAACCAGAGCAGACCAGTCGCATAATGATAAGGTGAGGCACAGCACAGTGTGTTGGTCAGTCAGCTTGCTTGGGAATTTTACTTGTAAAACATGGTTCAAATGTGAGGAAACCATGTAAAGACAAATCTCCAGCCTCCGTGAAAACTTCGATATAATACAAATTGAAATGTTGCCTAATAAATTACTAAAGTCATATTGACATACATCAACACAGGAGAGAAGTATTGGAATTTTCCTTTATGTTTTACTTGATGTAGTAATAAAGGGCATATTTCATTTGCATTTTTTATTACAAATAAGAATTTTGATCCTAGCAGAATATACAAGTAGCAGGACAGCTGAGTCGTCCTATGGGGCTGCTCTTATTTCCAGATTTGTCTGGGCCATCTGTAGCTAGAGTTGTATTTTTTAAAAACTAGATCATGTTTTTCTCCTGCTCAAAGTCCTTCTGTAACTTTCCATCTTACCCTGAATAAAATCCAGAGTCCTTCACTTACCTGCAAGGTCACTGTGATGATGTCTGGGCTTCCTCCCTAGTTCCCTCTTACTCGGGCCAAGCTCACTAGACTTCAGCCAAAGTGGCTCCCATGCTATTCCCAATATGAAAAGCTTGCTATTCTCTTTATCTTGTTTCCTCTTCTCCCATTTACAGCCCTGTGCTAGTTGCTTCATTCCCTTCAAGTTCTGGCCAAACCTTATTTATTTCTTGACTGACCACACCATCTAAAATAGTACTTATCACTCTGTATCACCTCAACACACTTTATAACTCATGGCCATCACCTGATAATATGTTATGTATTTTTTGGTTTACTTTTTGTGTTAGTCCATTCTTGCCTTGCTGTAAAGAAATTCCTGAGACAGGGTAATTTATAAAGAAAAGAGGTTGAACTGGCTCACAGTTCTGCAGGCTGTATGGGAAGCATGTTGCTGGCATCTACTTGGCTTCTGGGGAGGCCTCAGGAAACTTACAATCATGATGGAAGCTGAAGGGGAAGCAGGCACATCTGACATGGCAGGAGCACCAAGTGAGCAAAAGGGGATATGCCACACACTGCTAAATAACCAGACCTAATGAGAACTCACTATCATGAGAACAGCACCAGGGGATGGTGCTAGACCATTTATGAGAAATCCTCCCCAACGATCCAGTTGCCTCCCACTAGACCCCACCTCGAACAATGGGGATTACATTTCAACATGAGACATGGATCCAAACCATACCATTTCTACACTCCAAGTTTTACCCAAACCTTATTTGTCTCTTGACTGACCACCCCATCAGAAATAGTACTCGTCACTCTATATCCCCTCAACACGTTTTAGAGTTCATTCAGTCCTAGCCATCACCTGACATGATGTGATGTGTTTTTGGCTTACTTGTGTTTTTGATGCTTTGTACTACTAGAATGTAAGCTCTTATGAAAGTGCAGACTTTTCCATTTTATTTCAATGCAATATGCCACACCTGGGTGAATGCCTGGCACACTAAGTAGATGCTCAAAATAGATACATTTCTTATCACTACATATTATGCAAAATTGATAATATATTTTGTATATAATTCACTATTCTATATAATAATTATATAGAACCACTCTCAGTGTGGGTTCAATAACCTTGTAATCAATGGGGAAACAAATTCTGACTTTCATAATTGCCTCTCCAAATGAATGTTTATCTTAGGATCTGTCCTTTATTTCCATTTAATACTGTATTTCCTTACCCAAATTTTGGTGGTAGCATTAGATTCTGAGGAGACAAGGAGATAATAAGCTTATTAAATTCTTTCAGAGAATGGTTTGTTTATCCTTTTTCAAGGCAGATGAGAGTCTCCCTTGTTTTTAAACATCTCCAGAAGGATATTGCTGGGATTTAAGATAATTAATTGTCATGCCTAATAACACTTTAATTTTAACACCCAAGTGATTGGTGTTACAGAGTAAGCCTTTCTTTGTCTTCTTCCTCCAGTCTCAGCAAGGTAGCACACAGCTTGCCTTATGATAGACATTAGAGCAGCCTCTGTAACCTTGAAAACACAGCTTGACAGGTTTCTTATATTTTTTTCCTTTTTTTCTTACTATTCACTTCCTTCCCTGACCTCCCCTTCCCTCCCCTCCCCACCCCTCCCTCCCTTTCTCCCTCCATTCCCTCCCTGTATGTGGTCTCTGGTTTTGCCCATTGCTCATATTGAAGTGAATCTCAGCACATCTTTAACTTCACTAAAGTTCCTTCCCTCCCTCCCTCCCTCCTTCCTCCCTCCCTCCTTCCTTCCTTCCTTCTTCTTTCTCTCTCTCTCCTCACCCCTCCCCCCACACATAATGTTTTTGGAGAAAAGAGAAAAACAAGTTACTTGTCTTAAAATTGTTTCTACATGAATTCGTAGTGATTAAAAAATGTTCCACACTATAAATCATCACTTCAAAGATTAGGGAAAGGAAAGGTAGCAACTTCCTAAAGGAAAAAGCAAATTTATCCACTTAAAAATCAAGTTCTATTTACCTCCACCTATATTTCAGGAACAAATGGTGTGAAGTAGTTATGGCCATTTCAGAGAGCATTTCCCAGTTGTATTCCGTATTTACTGAATACTTACTATGTGCTAGCAACTTGATACATATTATTAGAAGAAATCCCCTTAACCAAGAATAGCACATGGATTGAAAAGATCTTCCAGAGGAATATATGTGATGTTTTAATGAATTACTTAATAATAAAAGCACCTAACATTTACTAAATGTTTGATATTGACACAGGTGCTTCATATATATTATTGGAAGAAATCTCCTTAAGCAAGAACAGCACATGGATTAAAAAGATCTTCTAAAGGAACACATGTGATGTTTTAATGAATTACTTAATAATAAAAGCACCTAACATTTACTAAATGTTGGGTATTAATACAGGTATTTCATATATATTATTAGTCCCCTTCATAATCTGCAATTTGTAGGATCTTATCTCCATTTAATAGATAAGCACATTGTGACTGGGAAGAGGAAATAACTTGGCTAATATAACTAGTGAGCAACCACACTGGAGATGAACAATTAGATCAGGAATCTGGAATCTGAGCAGTCATTTCACATCACTTATTTATCAATAACTTGCTGGTTCCATCTGCTTTCTTTGCAAGGCCAACTGCAAGCAAATGCTTATTGTGAAAATCCAGATATAGTATTAATTGGTAACAAGGCAGACCTACCAGACCAGAGGGAAGTCAATGAACGGCAAGCTCGGGAACTGGCTGACAAATATGGGTAAGTCAGTTACACTGAGATGGCATGTGACTTTGCACACTGCTTTTCAACAAATGGAGCAGAGACATTAGATTGATATTAGAAGAAATCCCCTTAACCAAGAACAGCACCTGGATTAAAACAATCTTTAAGCAAGATATGTGTGATGTATTAATAAATTACTTAATAATAAGAGCACCTAACATTTACTGTATACCTATAATGTGCTACCAACAGTTCCTAGACATTAACTTATTTTGACCCATCATAGCTAGAGTTATCCCATTTTATATATAAGAATTGAGTCACAGAGAGATTAAGTAACTGATGGAAGGCCACCCCATGCAGTGAATTAATACAGAGGCAGAGCTTAAACTCAATCCAGGCAGTCTGAGATCAAAGCTCATGCTCTTAAACACTGTATTCTTCTGCCTGTCAATCAATAGATGTAAAACTCTAAGGAATAATCCCTGACATGGGCATGAAAATGTGGTCTTTATCCCAGCTGAGCTTGAATGGCAGCTTAAAAAAAAAAAAAAAAAAAACAGAAACAGCACCCCATGTAATTGTAAATTGACTTCCGTGGCAGAATCTGTCATTATTTTTTAAATTTAAAGTAGCTTTATCATATCTGCCAATTTTTTATGGAAGAATTCTCTCTGAAAGCTGTACAATTTACATGTCTTCTTGAAACTTTTAAATCCAAATAAACATTGACTGTATTCACATGAATATCCTTATTCAATGCATACCTATTTTTAAAGCACATTTCAAGATAATTGAGTGGAAGGGAAGCAGTATTTTAATAGTAATGTTGGTCAGTAGTTTTATTGATCAGGGGGTATTTTTCCCCTCCTAATTTTTTTAAGCAGTGACAATGCCTTGGCTTTAACTTCCTGACTACCTCTTGCGTCAATTTCCTTGTCCATAAAACTGGTTATTATCATACTAAAGAGCAGCTCACCAATTTTTACTCACTGAGGAAAAAACAAGGATGCTTTCCAACTTAGCCAGCAAAACCATAATTATTTCACAATCTCTCAGCCAGCCATTTTTGCATGTGTGATTCACTTGTAAATCTCGCTGTATCTGTTCTGATTTCTTTCTCTCAAAAATATTTGTCATCCTTTCTATGCTAGCATACCATATTTTGAAACAAGTGCAGCAACTGGACAGAATGTGGAGAAAGCTGTAGAAACCCTTTTGGACTTAATCATGAAGCGAATGGAACAGTGTGTGGAGAAAACACAAATCCCCGATACTGTCAATGGTGGAAATTCTGGAAAGTTGGATGGGGAAAAGCCACCAGAGAAGAAATGTGTCTGCTAGACTCTAAATAGAAACTGAACATCAAAAACCCCACCAAAATATTGCTTTTATAAACAATGACAAACCACACAATTGTCATTGAGTAAACCATGCACAACGGCATGTCTTTCTTTTTCTGCCAGAAAATCTATTTTAAGAAACCAGAATAGTCAACAGTGTTCAAAAGAATTGACTAGTTATCCCCGAGACCCTTTTAAACAAGATCAAAGATTTCCCAAATGTGATCTCATCATCATGGATATTCAATTTGTTTTTCTTATAGAGAAAATGAGTATATAAGACAACATAGAAGAAGAAATATCAGTGAGTTTTAAATCAGAACAAGTTACCTGTCACATTGGAGAAAAGGGTGGGCTACTAAAGGGAGAACACAGAAACAAGAATTTCTAAAAGGTTGGATTTACTTCTTATATTGAATCAGATGTATACTTTTAGATTTGCATTGGGGAAAACGTACTAACTAAAAATGGATACACAATGAAGAATTCTATTTGGCTAATTAAGAATGACATACTATGTACACCTAATAAGCTGTACTAGAATGAATAGATTACTGATAAGTTTACAAATAGGTAAATGTCACACTTCTGCTAAAATGCAGGAGATAGTGTCATAACGCCATCTTTATATTTTTAATATATAGCACATTGACAAGAACAGGACTGTAAATGACAAAGTACAAGACAAATACCCTGGGAAAAAAAATGAAAGTATGAGAAATTGGCATTTGTACAGCTGAAATTCAATGTATCTGTTAGAGATGTCTGGAAGGGTTACTTAGCCAAATTTTACTCAAGCCAATTAGAAGCTGACATTATCAGCTGGTATTCAGAGAACTCCAGAGGTTCCAATTCAAACAAAATTTTAGAAATCGGTTTGGTGTTCAGCTTCACATTTCATTTTTTCTTAGCACATGTTGATAAAATAGTCACAGGGAGAAATTAACAGTTACGGTTTATTAAATCTCTTTTAAAATGCAGTCAAGGAAAACTTTTTTTTAGATAAAATATGATGGTGATATGAAACAAAAAGTGACAATTATTGCAGGTTTCCTTTTAGTTTACAAAGGCACTGGAAACTCTAAATCATATTTCTTCCCTCCAAATCCCACCCATTCCTGACTTTGAATCAGCTGCAGAATTGCAGGTGTGTTACTTTGTTGATCAGTAACTTTGGAACAATTATGGATCAATTCTATGGTCACTCTGAATTTTCATGTCATTAATCACATAAAAATTGATAATCCCTCATTCTATATTACAATAGATTTTATTTTGCCAAAGGCAAAACACCTATAGTTGAGCTGTATTTGGGGAGTTGCGTGAGGAAGGACCTATATCTTATCTCACCAAAAAACTGGCCAGTATTTTTTTAAATGTAAAGCTTCCTTTTCTTTCTAAAAAATAATAACAAAATCATTTTCATTGGCCTATTCTGTCCTTGTGTCTAAACTAACATTACATTAATTTTTGATCTTAGTTTCTGATAAACACAAGCCATTCCTATCAAAATATTATTTATTTCAGTCAATTTTACCAATAAGAAAGACAATATATTTTCATTTTTTAAATTATGAGCATACGATTTTTTGACAGGCTGTTTCCTTGCCCTATAAATTTTTTCCCATCAAACCTACTTTTTTCATACTCTGTGCGTATTTTTTGTGAAGTTATACACATTGAAGACCCTAAAAATCCCATTCCATCATTCAGCTTCCCTCTACCAACTTCTATCTGGTATTGAATCAGTTTCAGAAACACAGACAGATCCAAGGAAATGTCTCTTTATAATGTTCTTAGGATTGCTTAGACCCATAAATGTGCCATGAATCAAAATATTAATAATTTGAAAGCTTTCATGATGTTAGTCCCCGATGAAATTCTCAGCATTAATTGGGCAGCTCCTCTGATTTCTGCAGCATTGCAACAGGTTCTAAGATGGACTGTGGCTGGGTATTCCCTCCCATGTTGTTTCCTCTGGGATGCTCTTCATTATCTCAGTGCCTGTGCCATGAAGATAGAAAACTGTAAGCTAACATTTAAGATGTTTCTTCTGGGAGGAAAGTGAGCAGGAACAAGTTATATTGCCACTGCTGTGGCAAATTTTGGTGAACTTTTGTGGTCATTATATCAATGTTTTCTTTGGATTCAAATTGTACTGTCCTCTGCATTTCCTTAATCAGGAATGTGAAGCCTTTATAAAACTCTAAAAGTATTCTGTTTTGATATGTCTTTTTGTTTCTATTCATTTTCAGTTATATGATTGATTTACTTATGCCAAGATTCTGTCACTGTCAGTTATTTAATGAGTGTTTTTTCAGGGTCTGTTTTAAGATCATTATTTGATAGCTGTAGCATGAAGCAGAGGCTGATGATACCTATAATTACAGGGGTATTCCTGTAAAAATAACAATTATTGGGTAATAATTTCAAAAGGAATGAGAAGTGACAAAATTGATTTAAAATATTGTTCTACTTATAAATAAATGCTTGATCTAAAAAAAAAATGTATCCATAAAGTTTGACACCTGACTCCAGATTCTATGTAATCATTATTAGAAATTCCTTCTCTCATTATTTCAGGATTAATAGTTCTGTATAATTCATTTACAATTTCAAATTGATCTGGTGCCATAAAGTATACAGACTACTTTAAAGATTTCCAAATCCCCTAACTTACCCCACAAGAGCATGTATTTTTAGCTAAGATATGTCCTGTTACTAAATATCTCCCAATACTTTAGTAAAACATACTATCTTTAGGAGAAATGTTGAAAATGTACATGAAGCTCCTTTCTGATATAGAAACCATTTCCAGAGTATTTATACTGGTTTGATGTTTACATTGCTCTAACTCAGTGCCTCAGATACCTCTATGACCAAATTTGCCTCCAACCACATAGCTCATTTCCTATAATGTTATATCATAGGAAACCCTCACAGAGACAATAACACAGCTAAAGGTCTTCTGATATTATCAGCAAGGGATGCAAGGACTTTATTGGAATCTGGAGAGTTTAACCACCTTCTCTTGGTCTCCTCACTTACTTCTTATGAAGTTGGCATTACCTGAGACTCTTAGCTGTGATTAGGTACAAGGTTACCTTTCAGGGTAGCAAAAGAAAGATCCTTTGAAAAATTTATCAAAAATAATCCAGAGAACATAATGTTTGTCTTGATCTGATGATGATAAGAAATCGAGGATTGGCAGAGAAAATACTTAATGTCAAGAGTTGAGCATGTGGGTCTCTCTGTAAGAGTTTTAAAACTCTTGCGAGTTACCACTTTCCCAATTTACTATTATTTTCATATTATCAGCTAATGCCCTGCAAAATATTCAAAACCAGCCATTTCTAAAGTAAACATTTTATCTGTTATTTTTAACCAGATAGGTGTCTTTGTCATCCTTCTACTATAAATTGTTCTTTGCCAACCTGTACAGGTAGATGAACCAGGCAAGAATTTTAATCAGCCCTTTCTTGTCCCCTTTGTAAGAAAGAGACACTTGACCATAGAGAAAGACATGACTACATTAAAAATAATTTAATAGCCACAATATGATGTTCTTTAAGCTGTAAATTGAGTACACTGGGAATCAACAAATTTGATGAAGCCTGTCTATCTGTTCACCAGTGGAGTGAGTGCAGCAGTTAGGAAGAGAAGCAGTACTGTATAACCTTGTGTTCATGAAACAGGTTGTTCATTATTCTGCATCTCTCTTCATTTAAAAAAGGGTGCATAGTTCTTTCCTTATTGAATATTACACCAAGCATTTGAGGGAAAAATCCTCATTCGTAAAGGATTTTGGATTTATAATCTAAAACTCAATTATAAAGAAATAATATTCCAAGTCTCTGGTTTCCTAAGATACATAACAACTGTTTATAAAGAAGATCTGAGAGCTGGTATTTTCCAAAGTGATAGAAGAGTTGTTTTTTCCTCTCTACTAACAAGCTTTAAGATATTAAAAGAAGTCTAGTGTATTTGAATATTTTAGAGAAAGCTTTATCATTTTTTAAGATGCCAAGATGCTATGTTTGCAAAAGTTGTCTAAGAATTCACCATAAGCTATATTTTCTTCTGGATCTTTAACCAAGGTGATGTCAGCTTATTTCTGGGGAAAGTGCTGAGCTCTTATACATGAAAATGGATATAGGCTATTATTTGGGATGAGTGTCGTTTCAATGCTTTATAAATCCATGAAGCTGCTTGTCTCATACAGTAGAACTGATACAAATTTTGGTTGGATATATAGAGAATTTTATAAATTTGTTGCCTTAGAATTTATGGGTGGAGACCCAACTACAATGACATTGTCATGCAAGAACTATAAAGATAATTAGAGTTAAAAGTTGTTTAAATTGTGCCCTTGAATACAGCAGAACCTGGAGAAGGTCATACTTCAAAGGTCGATTTTGAGAAGGTTGATTGTAAGTCCGAATAAAGAAAGACCTAGTAACAGATAGTTTTTTGGAACCAGATCCATAGCAAATATGTGTCCATTTTTTTTCCACCAAGTAGAGGTTTATGCCCTTAGAACTAAACTAGTAAAAATATCTGAACAAAAAACATTTTGTTATTGGCATAAAAATGTGAGACACTTAGAGATATTTTGTTTATTGCATATAAATCTAATTTTTCTATAAATTAGATTTATGATATTTTCATAAAGCACTTGATTAGTTTTTCAAGGAGTACCATCACAAAGACATTTTCCTGCAGAGTTCTTTGTATCAACAGTCCATGGTTGAGATGTTTTCTCATTTCCTACATAGAGAGAATATCACTAACACAAAAGCAAAAACATTAGTGCCAGAATAGTGGAACTATTTTGTCATCTTTTCAGAAAAAATAATATACAAATAAATCATCTTTTCACAGAGTGGGTTTCCTGGTTCTTTTCCAGTAGGCTGTGGAAGTAATGGCTAACATCCCTCAGCTGACTTTGTCTACAAGGATTATTAGCAAATTCTGTAGGAGCAAGCATGTCTGACCTTAACTTAATGGATCCCTTATTTAATCAGTGGCTTCTGTCTTTATGTCTGTTGGCATATTAAAATAGTTTCTGTTCCTAGAAAAGTAATAACATATGCTTATCTTTATTGTTTGTCCAGGTGATTTTGTTTTCAAATGCTCTTTGCGAAAACACCTAGTGTTGTAGAAAGGAAAGTGGCCAGAAAGAACAACTTGGGAACCATGAGTAGGTCATTAAATAGCATAGTGATTTATCCTCATATAGGACTTATAAACCCTGTATGTGTTTATATGTGCCTCACAGAGTTCATGTCAGGCTCAAACGAGATATGTATAAGAAAGTGGTTTGTAAATTATGTTCCATTTCATAAATAGACACTATTCACAAACTAAAATCTAATAAAAAACCACAGTTATAATTTAAACTGCTTGATGTCAAAAGAGCTATCATAGCAAGGAAAACACATTAATTTCCATACAGTAGAAGTATTAAAAACTAAAAATGGGCAGGCAACTTGAAGTCATTGTATTTGATTGAAAATGTTTAATACATTTCATTACTGACAAAATACGTATGTCATCTTGTATTTATTTCAAGGAAACCAATGAATTCTAGGTAGTATATTACAGCTTGGTCAAAATCTTCCATGTACAAATAGGGCTTCTGTGTCCATAGCCTTGTAAGAGATACTGATTGTATCTGAAATTATTTTTTAAAAAATAAATTATCCTGCTTTAGTGTGTTAAAAGTAGACGTTGTTCTAATATAACACTGAAGTGCTTCATTGTATCCCAACAGTTTACCTTCAAGTAATATTATCCTTATTTTTAGGCTAAGCACGTTTGATTATTTTGTCTGTCTCCTACACAGATCTGTTTTGTCTAGTGCTATGAATGTAACTTAAAACTATAAACTTGGAGTTTTTATTCTATATGCCCCTTAATAGACTGTGGTTCCTGATGCACACTGTTAGGTCATTATTTTGTTGTACCAAAGTTCTAGTGGCTTCAGAAATCATAGCATCCAATGATTTTTGTGTTGTCTGGGTTTGAATATTATGGTTGAGAATTGTATTCAGTGATTGTTTCTGCACACTTTTCAAATAAAAAAATTCATTTTTATCAATTATTTTCTGTACGTAAAGCAACTTTATTTCTGTGCTGAAGTTGAGTGTATGGTGAGTGGGAAACATTAAACCAATGTTTTATTTTTCTTCAATTCTTCAGACACCTCTGACTATATTATCTGTCCCTCCTCACTAGAATATATTCCCATGAAGGTAAAGACTTTTTCTTTCTTCCCTGCCTCTCCCTGTCTACCCCACCCCCAAACTGCCCACTACTGTAGCCCTGGCATCTAGAACAGTGCCTGGAACTTGTATCATGTTAAAAATCGATTCCATTCAGAACTAGGAAATAAGTGATTTGGACTTAGCAAAGCGATTTTTACTTACCTCTTCAAATTTTTCATGAATTATTTAAAGACTGGGCTTTGCAAGTGAATTTTTAAAATAATTTTGAAGGAAACAGTTATTAAACTTAGCAGTTAACATGTTGAAGTGCTCCCTAGTACATAAACACTTCCACGTAATATAACCTATTTCTTCTCCATAAGAAAATGCTGAGCGGGTGGTGGTGTCTACCTTAGTGGCACACTGGTGAAAGATGGCGTTCAAGGCCAACTCCAGACCACAACTGTACAGCTTCCTTTACAATGTTCATTTGCAAAGGCTGACTTGTTCCCAGAGTAGATCTCCCTCCATATGTCACTTATATCGGCTTTGCCAAGATAATGATGAGTTCTTAATTTAAAGATAAACAGTTCTCCCACTGCCGGCAAATAAATCCTTGACACTATTCTCTCAACTTTATTCCCCAGTAGCAATAATGCTGTTTCTCACGGGCAGAATATTTTGCCCACTGGGTTCATCTTAAATAATTCAGGATAAGTAACTGGGAACTCATTTTTCTTAATGGTTTTATAGAATTTTTAAAAAGTAATAGCATGCCCCATATTAAGGAAAGATTAAAAAAATAGAGCTGCTGGACATTCACGGTAATGATAGAATTTCTGTTTTTAAAGCCATATATAAGGTGTATTATTCACAGTTCTCTATGCCAAGGAGAATTTCATTTCTAATATGGATTGCTACTTGTGGGGAAAGAATAGCCATAATAGTGTGAGCATGGCTGTTCTCTTAGAAACTCATTTAGGTGACTTGCATTACAGCTTAGGAAGCCTATACACTAATTAAGATTTAACTAAAGCTATATTATAGGTACTCAGTGTTTTGTGATGGTAATCTGACTTTTGCAATTATCATAGTTTTGGACTATTTCTCTGAGAAAGACAAAAGACTGTCCATTACCAAAAGGATAAAAATTAAAGCCAGCAAGATTACAAGAGAGAACTTCATCTGTTCGATTGATACCCCCGAGAAAGTTACATCATGAGCTCGTTCACTCTCATGAGAAAGTGAATCAGAAGGGGTGATTTGGAGCTGTGCAGTTTAGAAAGTTGAATTATGAGTACTCCCACTCTGAGCGACCTTGGGCCCTTTCTCCTCCCCTTACTTCCAGCGGTATTTCCCTAGCCAAGAGGGGAGATCAAAGCAAGACCACTTAACTGAACCATCTAGGCGCAGTTTTTCTTTCAATGCATTTTGCAAAGAACATGGGCTTTCTCAGTATATTGGGGAAACTAGACCCAGAAGGGGATTGAGATACAGATTCCAAAACCTTGTTCGCTAATCACTGCTCAGCATTCAAAGAACTGGAAGGATAACTTACTAATCAAATAAAAGGAATGATTTACACAAAGGAAATATGACAAAATATATTGCATAGGTAAGGATTTACATGATATTGAGTCTTATTCTCCTATTTAAATTGCAAATCTATAGTTAACATTTGTTAAATTATCACCCAATTTAAAATTGCAACCACACTGTCATCCCCAAAACTCCCTATTCGTAGGCTCAGCTTTATTTTTCTTCAATTCTTCAGACACCTCTGACTATATTATCTGTCCCTCCTCACTAGAATATATTCCCATGAAGGTAAAGACTTTTTTTTCTTTCTTCCCTGCCTCTCCCTGTCTACCCCACCCCCAAACTGCCCACTACTGTAGCCCTGGCATCTAGAACAGTGCCTGGCAAATAGGATGTGATCAATAAATATTCGTTGTTGAAAGAAAAATGAGTGAATCCTGCCAGAGAACCTGATTGGGTGGATTGTAGAATAACAGTGCTTATGTCTTTTACTACTTTATTGAAACAAATATTATATACAATACATAGCACATATTTAAACTGTATAATGGAATGACTGTTGCCATGGAATGTTCCCATGAAAAACATCACCATTTGGAAGACACTGAACATTGCTATGGCCTCCAATGTTTCCCTGTGCCCTTTTGTAGTCTCTTCCTCCTTCTACTCCTGTCCCCGGGACCTTTGAAAAATGTGGGAGTTGCAAGCACAGACCATTCCCTAACCAGGAAGACAAAAATTGGCATATAACTTCTGATTCCCCCAAAACTTAACTACTAATAGTCTGCTGTTGACCAGAAGCCTCACTGATAACACAAACATTCGATTAACACATATTTGGTATATGTATTATATACTGTATTCTTACAATAAAGTAAGCTAGAGAAAAGAAAATGTTATTAAGACAATCCTAAGGAAGAGAAGATACATTTACTATTCATTACGTGAAAGCGAATCATCATAAGGGTCTTCACCTTTGTCTTCACACTGAATAGACTGAGGAAGAGGAGGAAGAGGAGGGTTGGTCTTGTTGTCTCAGGGGTGGCAGAGGCAGAAGAACATTTGCATATAAGTGGACCCTTGCAGTTGAATGCCGTGTTGTTCAAGGTCAACTCTACTAATTTGCTCTCTGTCATTATGATATTGTATAGCATATCTTCTTTTTCTCTCCAGTTTCTTTCACTTAACGTAAGGATTTGAGATTTATCTACTGTACATATTTGTTTGTGATTTGATCCTTGTATATTGTTGAGTTATATTCTAATATATAAGTGTACCACATTTTGTTTATCTATTTATCTGTTAATGGCATTTGTTTTTAGTTTGAGGCTCTCACAAATAAAGTGCTACAAAAATTCACATACAATTCTTTCCGTGGAAATAATCTTTTATTTCCCTTGGGCAAAATAATGAGGAATTGAGTCACTAGCTCAAATAGCAAGTTCATATTTAAATTTTTAAGAAACAGCCTGTTTTCCAAGTGGTTGTACTATTTTTGCATTTCCACTTGTACTAAATGAAAAGTCCAGTTTTTCCACATCCTCAGTAAGGGCAAGTCCTTTTAATTTTAGTTGTTCTAATGGGTTAGAGTGTTAGACACCACTAATGCAGTAACTCTTAGTGGTTTTAGTTTGCATTTGACTGTATTAATACAGCTAATGTATTGAGCATTTTTCAGGTGTGTATTTGTCATTTGTATATCTTGTTTTGTAAAGCAATGGTTCAATCTTTTTTGCCCATTTTTATTGTATTATTATATTTATGTTTTAAGAGTCTTTATGTATTCAGGATTCAAACCCTATATATGTTGTATTTTCTCTAATTCTATGGCTTACTTTTTTTTCTCTAGTGGTATCCTTCAAAAAACAAAAGAGATGAATTTTAATAAAATCCAATTTATAATTTATTTTTCTTTTATGGCTCATGTTCTTTGTGTGCTATTTTAGAATCTTGCCTGCCTTAATATTGCAAAGATAATCTACTAGGTTTTCTCCTAGAAATTTTGTAGTTTTAGCTTTACATCTAGGAATGTTGTCGGTTTCAGGTTAATTATTGTGTATGGTATTCAGTAAGGATCAATGTTTATTTGTTCCCCCCACCAAATGCAGACATTTCCAGTATTTCTGGCACCGTTGGGAAGACTTTCCTTCCTCCATTGGATAGCCGTGACATGTTTCTCAAAAATCAATCAATCGTCCAGATGGACCTACTTATGGATTCTTTTTTCTAATCATTGATATGTCTATCTTTTCACCAACTGCTAATATGTTGATCCTTTTATGTTAATCTTGTACTCTGTGACCTTGTTAACTTCATTTTTTCCAGTTTTTCCCCCGGCTTTATTGAGATATAATTAACAAATTAAAATTATATATATTTAGGATATGTAACATTTTGATATACATAAACATTGTGAAATGATTAGTATAATCAAGCTAATAAGCATATCTATCACTTCACATAGTTACCTTTTGTGTGTGGGGGGAGGGGTGAAAATATTTAAGAACTATACCCTCAGCAAAGTTCAAGTATACAATATCTGGTAGTTTTGTAGTTTCATTAGAGTTCTCTATATCAATAATTATATGAAATGCAAAAAGTAGATAGTTTTACTTTTTCCTTTCCAATCTGTATGCCCCTTCCTTCCTTCCTTCCTTCCTTCCTTCCTTCCTTCCTTCCTTCCTTCCTTCCTTCCTTCCTTCTTTCTTTCTCTTTCTTTCTTCTTTCTCTTTTTCTTTCCTTTTTCTTTTCTTTCTTTCTCTTTCTTCTTTCTTTCTTTCTTCCTTTCTTTCTTTCTTTCCTTCCTTCCTTCCTTCCTTTACTTTTTCTTCTTCCTTTCTATTTTCTTTTCATTTTATTTCTTTTATTTTTCTTTTCATTTTATTTATTTTCTTTTTCTTGCCATATTCCAATGACTAGGACCTGCAGTACAATGTTTAAGACAAGTGGTAAAAAAAAAAAAAGCAGGCATCCTTGCCTTTTTTCCACTATCAGTAGGGAAAGCATTAGTCTTTCACCATTAATTATATTAACTGAAAGCTTTTCATAAATGCTCGTTATCAGAAAAGATGAAGTTTTCTATGATTCCCAGTTTGCTTAATGTTTTTATCATGAAAAGGTGCTGAATTTTGTAAAGTGATTTTTTCATGTACTAAAATTATCATATAATTACTCTCCCTTTATTATGTGTATATGGTGAATTACATTAGTTGATTTTCTAATGATAAACCAACCTTACATGCCTAGGATAAATCCAAATTTTCCATAATTCTACCACAACTTTAAACACTTTTTTGTGTGTAGGGGAAAAGAAATATATTTCTTTCTCATCTTAGGTTCATGGCTGAAGCCCCTATAATAAAAGATAGATTAATAAGAGACTAATATACACATTTCTTTAATATAAGTTGTATGTAGCATAGGAGAGCATAAGACCTGAAGAGATGGGTAAAGCTGTCTATTTTTTAATGCTAGTTTTGATGAATATGTGGATAGTTGTGAAGAAGTATATTGGAGAAAAGGAGTATGAGCTAATGTTAACAAAGTTGGGGGAAATTAGCAAGCCCTGTTGGTTCAGATTCTTCTCTGTGTCCCTGTGTCTTCTGAGATAAGGATATTCCTTTCCTGTGAGTATAAGGAGGACACCTCTTGAATGAGGGTCATATAGGGGAAAGTTTAAAAAACAAACTCTTGCTAGATTATATGACCTGCTTCAAGGGAGAAGGACGGAAAGTAAGAGTTGCCCTCCTGCTTCTGCTGTTTTCTCAAATGCCACAGTGCCATGTTTTGGGATAGCATGTCATGGAGTAGTATATACTTTAATAATAAATCCATTAATATTATTACGTAAATCTTTACTGCCTCCTTAATATTTTCCACCAAAAAATAGGAAGGAAGGGAGACAAGAAGGAAGTTATAATGATTGCAATATTAGTTGGGGGACTTTTCAGTTCTGGGTGGATAGAGTAACTACTTGGATATTGACAAGGATTCTGTATTTATTTTCAGGTCAGAAGAGAGGCAGAGATGTTCAAAGTAAAGAAACATGAATGAATTTGAGAAGCTGTGTGTGTGTGTGTTCCTCTTAATTTTATAACTCTTTTTACAAATTTAGAGTAAAAGCTTAGTAGATTTATTTTATTGTCAATTTGAATCCAAGGAAAAGCAGCAGAAAAATTCAGGAAGCTATTTAAAAATCTGTTGACTGACCAAAACAATACATACACGATGGATAATATTGTCATAAACAATCAGATAAAAACTACTGGTCTGGTGCCAGGGGCTCACGCCTGTAATCCCAGCACTTTGGGAGGCTGAGGCGGGTGTATCACCTGAGGTCAGGAGTTCGAGACCAGCCTGGCCAACATGGCAAAACCCCATCTCTACTAAAAATACAAAAACATTAGCTGGGCATGGTTAGCGGGCGCCTGTAATCCCAGCAACTTTGGAATCTGAGGCAGAAGAATCTCTTAAACCTAGGTGGTGGAGGTTGCAGTGAGCCAAGATTGTGCCTTTGCACTCCAGCCTGGTCAACAAGAGCAAAACTCTGTCTCAAAACAACAACAATAACAGCAACAGCAACAAAAAAAAAAAACCCAAAAGACAAAAAACACCACAAAACCCAAAACACTACTTAATTTATTTATGCATAATTTTAATATAAAAAGAAATAAAACCAAATAATTCACACAATGTAGCATCAATTTTCTTTATGATAAGGCATATTATAAGCAATTATTTGAAAGATATACTACAGCAATTGTTTAAACATTTCATAATGATAATTTGTAACAACATATGTAATCATGGTAGAACTAAGTTTATTTTCTTTTCCTGACTTCATGTATGAATTTCAGACCCACCTCAGACCTTGTTATCCAATAAATTCAAGAGTACAATTAGAAGTACATTTATTTAGAATAAAACTGAACTAGTGTTTGTTTTCCCATATTTCCTGTGGAGTACTCTTTTAGCTGAATAAATATTATTCCCCCTTGTAATCTTGCTTTCTCACTGAGAAGTGCTTTTTTTCCAAAAAAAAAAAAAAAAACATTTCAAATGATAATTTTATGATAGTGGATATAGGAAACAATCCATATGCGACACATAAATGATGAGGCTGATGGTATTATAAAGACACATTTATATTTAAAGAATTCAGACTTTGGGGGGGTCTATGAAATGGCTTATTTATTCTCAGGAAATCCAAAGATTTCCAGAGTGAGCCTGGAGATGTCATGAACAGGTCTCATCTGTAGTATGTTCCACTGTAACCGCCCAGTGTGCTTATCTTGCCCTCTGCCTACATAGAGCTAATTTATCATAGCAGGGTGGTTGCAATAGAGAAAGAGTTCAATGCACCTCAAGCTGGCTCAAATCAGCCTCCCTGAAAACTCGGACGCTAGTGTTTTTCAAGTATAGTTTGGTGGGCAGGGGGCTTGGGGGAATGGGAAATGCTGACTAGTCAGGGATGCAATCATAGGAGTGCGGAAAATGGTCCTCCTGCACTGAGTCCACTTTTGGGTGGGAGCCACAGAGGAGTTGCTTGTCCAGGTGGGGCCATCTGGTCATCAGAAGTGCAGAAGCGGGCTGGGTGTGGTGGCTCATGCCTATGATTCCAGCACTTTGGGAGGCCAAGGCAGTTGGATCACCTGAGGCCAGAAGTTCAAGACCAACCTGGCCAATATGGCAAAACCCCATCTCTACTAACAATACAAAAATTAGCTGGGCATGGTGGTGAGTGCCTGTAATCCCAGCTACTCGGGAGGCTGAGGCAGGAGAATCATTTAGTTTTGGGAAGGGCTACTATAATTTAACCTATAAAGTAAATTTCTCCCAAAGTTAGCTTGGCCCACACTCAGGAATGACCAAGGGCAGTTTGGAGGCAAAATAGATGATTAGGTCAGATCTCTTTCACTGTCATAATTTTCTCACTGTTATCATTTTTGCATAGGTGGTTTCACCACTGTATTTCCATGTTCAAAAATGAGTATAGTGAAATCAAAATAAAAACCAGAAGTGTCTTTCCACTTTTGACCTTAGAATAAGTTTTTCTTATTCTAAGATCATCAAGATTGTTAGGTCAGTTAAATAAGCCCATTCCAAAATCTGAAATTTATTATAATACAGCATGATGAATGAGGTATTAAAGGAATCTGGTCTCCTAGTAAAAGACGGATTCTCTTACAACACTGCAAATATTTAAAGCAGGATTCACGATCCTAATTTTCCTACAGTGTGCCTGAAAATGTATCATGAATAAATTCTTCAATGTGACACAAAGTCATAAATAATAAATGTATGATAAACAGATTTTTAGCAGGGAAGTTTATCTCAACTGAGTTCTCACAGTGGTAGTCCAACTGGTGAAAGATCAACTCATTTCAGCAAAATATTGATTTTATCAGTATTTGTTATTTCTTACTGTCATCCACAAAATAACACAGGCAGACATCCAGGAAGCTATGTGTTGATTAAAGTGGCAAAAACAGAGAGATTTCTATAGCTGGGAAATTTCTTAGACCACCATGTGAGCAAGTAGAATGAATATCAATAGCCAAGTCAAAAGGCTCAAATTTTTGCTTCACAGTTAGCAGCTGGGCAAATTACTCAACCACTGTCAGTATCTTCCTCTGTAAAACAGAAATGATGTGATCTGCTTCTGAGGGTTTGGGGGAAGATAAAAGGAATTAATGCAAGTAAAGTGCTTAGTCTTGTTCCTGGCATAGGGTAACTGTGCCCTAAATGTTAACAGATAAATATATCTTCAAAATAAGCAAGCAATAAAAATGTTTCCAAAGACACCATGAAGCGTAAAACTCACATACAGTTACACAACAATTCAAGGATTACAGTACTTGGATAAATTTATAAATATATTATATCATCTCATTTTTATATATCTTCAAATATTTTATAGACAATATTGATATTTCACATTCCACTATGAAAGCGTCAGCATCTTTCCTGAGGAAATGTTTAAAGTTATACACTAGAGGGGAAGATCAAAGGCCTAAAGGAAATTCATCCTTTAGGGGGACCAAGGTCTCTCATTATACATTTAATTGAAGTTTATTCTTTCCTGACTGTATGTCTGCATTTCTGCAAGTCAGAATTTGGTCTATTCACTGCAATCACAAACTCCACCTACAAAGAAGGCATGTATCAGAATTTAAGCAAACGTTCACAAAAACACGAGATATATCATTCCAATTCATGAATTCAGATTCTTTCTGGCTGCAGACAGCAGTCATTATTCCTTTGAGCCTATAATAAATACGTTTTCATGGAAGTATGGGCTAACAGCATTTTTTCTACCCCCCCAATACTTTATTTAGATATTATTAATAAATATCAAGAAGAAAGTTAGTCACAAAGGTAGAGGACGCCATGTGCATCCCTGTGTTTTTATGTGTACAGGTTACCTCTAGAAACCAATTGTTAATCCCAGAACTACCAAAGAATAGTCATTCTCTGATGTGTGGTGAGGCAGCCATGACTCTCAACTTCAGAGGGGCATATGGGCTGTGGAATTAGCTAAAAGGAATCCACTCTTTCTCCTGCCCGTAATTCAGTTGAGTATAATTCTCCAAGAAACAATGGATCAGGAGATGAACTCATGTCACTGTAAGATTTTTCTTATCATTCAAAAGTCAGTTTTCAAATATGTATGCTCATTCATACATATATATGCCCTTCATACATATATATGCAGGAAATGTATGTTCATTCATACATATATACTCTCCCTTCTATTTATACTCTTAAAAACCACTATCAAAAAGTCAGAGTTGACAACCTTAAAACAGTCCCCGTAGAAAAAAATCTGAAAACAAGATTCAGATTTGTATTTTTTTAATTTAAAGCAGAATCTGTCTTCCATCATGGGAAGGCACCTGGTTTCTTCACCTACTTGGTAAGTTTTGAAGAGTCCATCCATTAAATACATATTTGTTTGATTTTCTGAAATGTCATCTTCTTGCAAAGGCATTGGTATATAATAAGTTCCATTTAAATAATGGCATTGTGCCATTTTAACACGAAATTTGTGCTGTGTTTCAGAGAATAAATAAGACTCACACAGTCTTTCTAAATCAAATCTTCAGCCAGCCAGTTCATTTCCGTAACCTAATCAACATTAAATAAGGGGAAACACCTTCGGTCTTCGATTCACTGTAGAAAAGACAACATGATGATCAAAATGAAGAATGTTAAACTCTAGTGATCATGGCTGGACCACCATACTCAACTACCACAATACTATTAATATCAAATCTGAACTAACTGCTTTGTTCTAAGAGATGTGTTAATAGATGAATTCTGATCAGTTCCCCAGCATATACAGCAGAATAGCATTGTGAAAGTATTTAATGCACACAAATGCAAATTCTGCTAGATGTAATAGGACAAGAATGAGGGAGCATGAGGGAAGCCGGAAAGAGGAAGAGCCTGTATCTGCCATTCCACCTGGTGAAAACATTCCCCAGAGTGAGTTGGAGATGACACAACACAAATCAACTGTTCCCCCAGGCTATTTTAGTTCAATGCATTTTGCATAGCCTGAATTTATTTCCTCACTGAGTGATTCTAGTATTTAAAACTGTGTGTGTGTGTGTATATATATATATATGTACACAGACATATATATGCATGCACACACATATATACATATGCATATTTTATTATTGTTGTTCAACAACATGGCCCCTCCTCTCGAGCAAACCACTCAAGAAACATCAGGCTCTATGCACTGGCTCATGACTGTAACTCCAACACTTTGGGAGGCTGAGGTGGGATGATCACTTGAGCCCAGGAGTTCAAGACCAGCCTAGGCAGCATAGCAAGACCCTGTTCTCTACAAAAAGAAAACAGCCAGGTGTGATAGTGTGCTTGTAGCCCTAGCTACTGGGGAGGTGAGGTGGGAGAACCCCTTAAGCCCAGGAGTTTGAGGTTAAGGTGAGCTATGACTGGGCTACTGCCACTCCAGCCTGGGCCAGAGAGTGAGGCCCTGTCAAAACAGAAAAACGAGAGAGAGAGACAATGAAAGGAGGTGGAGGGGAGGGGAGGGACTTCTTGGGAAGAGGGGAAGGGAAAGGAAGGGCAGGGAGAGGGAAGGAGGGGAGGGGAGGGAAGGGAGAGAAAGAAAGAAAGGGGAGGGAAGGGAGGGGAGGGAAGGGAAGAAGGAAGGAAGGAAGGAGGAAGGAAGGAAGGAAGGAAGGAAGGAAGGAAGGAAGGAAGGAAGGAAGGAAGGAAGGAAGGAAGGAAAGGAAGGAAGAAAGGAAGAAGAAGGAAGGAAGGAAGGATCTATATGTTCTAATGCTCAAGTAAAAAAGAAAAACCTTGTTTGTTTGTATTTCCTAAGAGAATGTGTAGAGATTTGCCAAGATTAAAGTTTTATGTGTACATAATTTTCTAATTTCAGTCTTAACAGTTATCTTTATACTCAAATCTCTCCCTAGAGTTAATTCCATTGTATATTTGTAAAGCCAGATTTACAAAACTAAACTACCACTTACATTTTTCAAGCAACCAATGGGCCATATTTTATTCTGCAAACGTGAGTCCTGCCTTTATATCCGAGTGCCCAGCCCCTGGGCCATGGACTGGTACCACTCTATGGCCTGTTAGGCATAGGACTACACAGCAGGAGGTGAGCAGTGGGCAAGAGAGCAAAGCTTCATCTGTATTTACAGCCACTCCCTATCGCTCACATTACCTCCTGAGCTCACCTCCTGTCAGATCAGCAATGGCATTAGAGTCTCATAGGTGCACGAACCCCATTGTGAACTGTGCATGTGATGGATCTAGGTTGCACACTTCTTATGAGAATCTAATGCCTGAATATCTGTCTCACCCCCAGATAGGACCAGCCAGTTGCAGGAAAACAAACTCACGGCTCCCACTGATTCTACATTATAGTGAGTTTATAATTATTTTATTATATATTACAATGTAATAGAAATAGAAATCAATGTAAGGCACTGGAGTCACCCCAAAACCATCCTCTCCAACCTGGTCCATGGAAAAACTGTCTTCCATGAAACTGGGCCCTGATGCCAAAAAGGTCGGGGACTGCTGCTTTATATCATTGACACAAGAATTTCTATCAAAAATCACAGAACAAAGGGGCCATTCAGTCTCGTTTCACCACTGCAGCTAGGAAATTTCCCCCATTTGGCCTTTCCCAAGTCACAGGGATAAGAAAAAGAACAGTAAACCTTTAACTATTAATTAGTTAAATGCTAACTAATAGCTGTAGCTAAAGAGTTGGCAAAAGAAGTCATTCTCTACAATATGACCCCTATATACCAGCCAGAGTGCCAGCATTCAATACTAGAGTAGTTACCATATGAAGATAACCAGCTGTTTCTTTGTCTGCTCCATTCTGGCCCCATTCCCTCCAGGTCCAAGCAGCTATGATTGGCCATAGTGCTTCACCACCCCAGTGGGAATGGTACAGATGGAAGGGAGCAAAATACTAGCCATCCTTCCTTCCCTTGGAATGTCACGCTTGCCCTCCTAGTCCAAACCTTTCACATCTTCCCCAATTGAAGTGACTCCACTCTCCCTGTTTCTGAAATGTAGGCCTTTCATCTCCTCCTGGGAAACCTCTGGGGCTCCATTTCTTTTCTTTTCTAGAAGTTGCAGGGCTAGTGGCCAAAAAGCTTATAACAAGTATCTGTAGGCCAAAAGATTTTAGAGGACTTGAATCCTAATAGTTTCATCTCTAGTCTCTAATTACGTACATCATTAGCAAAACTAAATACTGTTTCAGACAGTTTTAAAGAGAGAGAAGAATCTTCGTGAATTCCTAGACTGATGTTAATCACAGTGGGTCTGATTTTTTCCACCTCTAGCACTGGGCTGAAGGGAGTTTTAGAAAATGAGATTCTTCCCAAGAGAGACTAGCTTGGGAAATTCAAAAGCTGCTAGAAGAGGAAGTTTTTAATCACTTTTTAAATGATACATGTAATTAGAAACTATGTTTTCTTTTAAATGATAATTTCATGGGGTTTGTGGAAATGAGATTTGAGCCCAGATTCTGATTCTGCCAACAACCACAACAAAAATTTAACTTAAAAAAAATGACTTAGATGGTTTCAACCATTATTTCAATTTCTTTAATAGGTCGTGATCATCACTTGAAATCATTCATTATTAGATAGTTGTTGAAGAACCTTGTCTTTAGCAATGCAGGAAATTAAAAAGAACTATTCTTGCCCTGGTGATATTTATATTAATAATTTATTAGAGTTGACGTCATAGCAATTTCAATAAATGCCAACAATTAAAGATTAAAATGTCCATCAATGGCATAAAAATAGAGCAACAGAAGAGGAAAGACAATAAAGGAGATGATCTGTAATGTCTAGGTGTTGGAGTTGAGATTGGGCTTGTTTTGGGGCAAAGAAGAAAAAAGAGACATCTAATTTTCTTCATTAATTGATTTAGTATTTCTACATTAGGCTTTGAGGATTAAATGATGAACAAGATTAACACAGTTCTGAATAGAAACTGGGGGACAGACAGTAAACAAATGATTACATAAGTAGTGACATACTGGAACCTTTCTTCAGTGGGTTGAATGTCAAACATGTTCAATATAGGTTGTGAAGACAGGGTGGAAGAAGACAAAGACCTTACCTTGTAGAGACAGCCTTAGATACCTTTGTCCTAGGAGTTTCAGATGAAAGTGCTACCTGGGTTTTTAGTTCTTTATTCTAAAATTGAAAAAAAAATGCAGACATCAAGTAACTAACACATTTATTAGCTACACCCTGAATGCTTCTATTCAACCCAACACCTGCCTCACTCCTTGGCAGTAAGTTTGTTATTGCAGATATACTATCGAACAAAGAAAATAGACAGCTGAAAGTCACTAAATATTATCTCTGAAGATGCAGATACTCCCTGAAAATGTGTAATTTACAAAGGGACTAAAATATAGTATTCTGATTTAGCATCTGAAATTCAACAGCTGAAGGATCTATATTTTATTTTACAGAGTTTTAAAAATACAGACAAATGAAAAGAACATTTAGGGAACCTTGTTAAAGATACCCATAATATCGATCACATGTTCGTCTTTCTTTTGCAATCTCTTGATTATAAACCCCATGAAAATAGGTCCCATCTGCTCTTTACTATTAAGGTAAGTTCATGGCCTCTATAGGCTCAATTTTCTTACGAAGCCTTAGTTTCTTCATATCTATACTAGCGGTAAATGATACATGTACTGCCTACTTTGTGTAAATTGTTGGAAGAAACAAGTGTAATATGAACATAATATTTTACATCTGGAATCACTCTCATAATTCTGGGAGTTCATGCAACAGCTAAGAACAGGAGTAATGGTTAGAGCACAAGTTCTCACGTACAAATCCTAGCACGGTCACTCACTGGTTACGTGACCTCATTTAGGTTACTTAACCTCTCTGTGCCTAATTTCCTCAACTGTATTACAGATATAATAATAATAACACCTTCTTCACAGATTTGAAATGAGATAAAAAATATGTCAAGTGCTCAACTAGTGCCTGGCACAGATTTTAAGACATAAAGGCAGTCGGTTATGATTTTCTAGTCCAAGTGCATTTTTTTATTTGTTTTTAGACACTGTCTGGTTCCATCACCCAGACTGGATACAGTGGCACTATCTCAGCTCACTTCAACCTCCACTTCCCGGGCTCAAACCTGCCTCCCACTCAGTCTCCCGAATAGCTGCGACCACAGATAAGCGCCACTATGCCTGGCTAATTTTTGTATTTTTGGTAGAGACAGGTTTCACCATGTTGCTCACACTGGTCTTAAACTCTTGGACTTGAGTGATCCACCTGTCTCAGCCTCCCGAAGTGCTGCGATTGTAGGTGTGAGCCACTGTGCTCAGCCTCAAGTACTATTTTTATAACTACAAATTGAATGCCAAAGACTTCCAGTGCCCCACATCCTATTTATGCAGAGCTCAATGCCAAGCTGTGTCCTCCCGTCCAGAGCCAGTGCTTTCTCTACAACATAGTCAAGCGAGCAATTTCACTTCCCAGATCTGGAAAGTGAGACTTAAAACAGTGAAGGATCATGAGCAATGAGGAGTTGCCAGTGGGTTGCACTGTCGGGTCAGGGGTCTTTAAAGGACACACCCATATAAAAGTGTCTGAGACCAAAAGATAGCTGGGTGGAACGATGACAGGTGATGAACAGCAGCACACCAGCTCCCTTCCCTTTCTAGGAACACAGACGTAGAGAGTCATGTAATTACAGTTTAAAAGGTATTTTTCTTTTTCTTTTCTTTTTTTTTTTTTTTGAGACAAGGTCTCACTCTGTCGCCTAGGCTGGAGTGCAGTGGTGCAATCTCAGTGTTACAGGGTGTAATTTTTCTGGCCGGAAACCTTTGAGGCCAGAGGCGCCTTTGCCAAAGTTTTACTTGGGTCCGTTGGGCTCATTTTGTCCACTCAGTTTGGCAGGCTGCACGCTACTGGCCTAGGTCTCAGGCCTATCAAGGGCGAGTCAGGTGTGAAATGGCCAGGGTTGTGTGAGCAAGCGTGGGGTCCAGCCACTGTGCACAGTCAAACATGCCAGCTGCTGCAGTGGGGCACACAGCGCCAGGTACTGGCATGGGTGCTGGCTCTGCGAGGCTGCAGCCAGACCAGGTGCACCACAAGCAGCTTCCACAGCCAGCACCGGGGTACACGGTGGCACCTAGAAGCTTGGAGATTCCAGGAACCGCAAGGCCCCAAGGAGAGTCACAACCCTGGCTCAGGGAGCTCCCAGGTCTGGGCTGCCCAAAGGACCACAGCTCTTCTTTCCTTCTCTTTGCCAGCAGCATGGCGAGCAAGGGGCATATCTCAGCCCTGTTTGTGTTACAGCTCTTTTAGCCCAGGCATCCAGTGGGTCCTGAGTTCTTGTCCAGCAACCAGGAAGAATGAGGTACACAGACAAGTGGAGGGTGACCAAGACAAAGAGGAGGTTTATTGAGCAGCTCAGAGGAAACCTGCAGGGGGCAGCTCCTTTCCACAGCCAGGGTGTCCTGACAAGCGTCCAGCTCCCAGCAGAGAAGGTAACTCCTCTCTGTTAGGCGAGTAATCCCAAGTGTTCAGCTATCAACAGAGAGGGTAGCTCCTCTCTACAGCTGACTGCTCCATCGTCTGTGCAGCTCTCATCAGAAGGGAAGCCCTAGAGTGAGTGGCTCCTCTCTGCAGGCAGGTTGTCCCAATATCTGCTTGAGTCTCAGCAGAGAGGAGGCCCAGGAGTGGGTAGCTCCTCTCTGCAGCTGGTCTTCCCAATGTCTGCTCAGCTCTGGCTAAGCCTGGGGCTTTTATGGCTTCAGAGGGGAAGGAAGTATGTGCTGATTCCTCCATGGGCATCCATGAGTGGGCCCAGAAAAGGCAACACAAGTTCTTACTCCAGTCCATAGGACTGGCAGCCTGGCCCCCAGCCTTTAGACCCTCCCTGTCCTGAAGGTGGGGACTCACTGGGACCTGCCCCCTTCTGCCCAGGAGCCTGTCTGCCTTCTGCTGTGGTTCATAGCACCTAGGCTGTTTGTGCCAAGGGGCACCTTCAGGCCAGCACCAAACTGCCCTCAGCACCCCCTTGGCTTCCTTCCCATGCTTATTGGTGCCCAAAGTCCAGAGGGGGTTGAGGCAGAAGGGGGTTGGCATGTCAGCGTGACCCAAACATGCACATACCCGGCTGAGCTGTGACAGTGCCCAGGCTTGGCCCCAACTTTGCTCCAAGACTGGAGAGGGTGCCAACAGCAGGGAGAAACCAGGCAGTGGGAGCAGGCACTTCAGAGCCTGCAAGGGTAAAGGGGGCCTTCCAGGGCTCCCAAGAGTGCAGGGACTCCTGAGTCTGCAGTCACAGTTCAAGCAGCTGCAGCTGTGCCCAGCAGGCATGGGGCTCTTGTGGGCTCCATAGAGAATGCAGCCCTTGCCACGCCTCCCTGCTGCAGCCAGTGAGATGGCAATAGCCCCTCCAGATGGCCCATTACAGTCATCAATGGCTCACTGCAACATCCACCTCCACCTCCTGGGTTCAAGAGATTCTCCTGCCTCAGCCTCCCGAGTAGCTAGGATTACAAGCATGTGCTACCACACTCAGCCAACTTTTGTATTTTTTTTTTTAGTAGAGACAGGGTTTCACCATGTTGGCCAGGCTACTCTTGAACTCCTGGCTTCAAGTGATCCGCCCGCCTCAGCCTCCCAAAGTGCTGAGATTACAGGTGAGAGCCACTGCACCTGGCCTACAAGGTATTTTCTGAAATTCCACCTGATGGTTTGCAGTAAGTCAATGGTTTAGAGTCAGCCTTGGACTATGCCCCTTCTTAGCTCCCAGCATTTACCATGAATAATAACTCAAAGATGGAGCCAGTATCTTCACATGCAGTCATCATTTCACTGTGAAATTTCAAGAGTGAAGCTAAGTTTCACCCGGGAAATGTACTTCAGATTTGATCAATTGATGGTGAAGATTTCCTCATAAAATGAATATAAATCTATTATACACTCCAAACAAGGGCAGGCACATATTATAGGCCAAGCATGTGCCTAGAAAAAAGGCCCTCTTTATAGTACTTTACACGTGACAAAGCAATTTGAAACGCAGTCTCTTGATGACAAGCACCATTGAAATGAAAATATTCTGTGACTGGTCAATTAGGTATAAGCTACTTAGGTTTTCCCCAGAATAAACTCCCTGTTTCTCAACCAATTCAGTACCAAATAATACAAAAGCATAAGAGTTATTACGTTAGACTCTCTTTAATTTATTTTAAATTCATTGCTGATTTGTTTCATCTACCAGATTTAGGCATTTAGTCTTGATTCATAGACTTTTCTGATTTTTCCTTTAACTAGGACAGTATATGCATGAGTTTTATTTAAAAACTACAGATCACTGGCCGGAATATGCCTGCCATTATTATGGTTCCATCTAAGGATAGTTTATTGACATAGTTTTCAAAAAGAATATAATTTTTTGCATACTTAATATTTTAGCAACACACTCCAGAACTAAATTTTAAGGATGATGGTGCTTATATAGAGTAGGGTAATCTTCAAAGTTCAGAAAATGCAGTAATTTCTGAAAATGCATTTCCCAAGGAGCAGGTCCTTAGTGAAGAAACTAGAAATGCAATAACTATAAGACGAGTGTCAGAGCTATAAATTGAGATGATGAAAGATATGCAAAAGCAGAAAGAAAGTAAATAATTTTGGTAGAGTTAAGCAGAAATTTTCTGGTGATATTTAAAACTGGTTAAGAAGAATTAAAGATTTTTTAAAAGATAGGGTTATATGAGTCAATTTTATTGCTTATAGGGAGGGGAAAATAACTGCTAGGATAAAAAGACCACCACAGGAAAAAAGGATGTATTTTCATTACTTGAAAGCTAGAAGTAAAATATAAAATATTTAATATAGTAACTGTGACAATGACTAAAATCAATGTAAAAGATTATGCAAATTTAATGTTGTAACCATGTGTTTAAAAATATATTGGCTACACATATATATTTCACAAACATGTGTACACACACACACACACATTTAATCACTCACCCAGTGTATTAGTCTGTACTGACACTGCTAATAAAGATGTACCCAAGACTGGGTAATTTATAAAGGAAAGAGGTTTAATGGACTCACAGTTCCACATGGCTGGGGAAGCCTCATAATCATGGCCAGAATGGAAAGGAGATGCAAAGACACGTCTTACAGGGAGGCAGGCAATAAAGAATGAGAACCAAGCAAAAGGGGTTTCTCCTTAAAACAACCATCAGATCTCATGAGACTTACTCACTACCACGAGAACAGTACGGGGGAAACTATCCCCAGGATTCAAAGATCTCCCACCAGGTCCCTCCCACAACACGTGGGAATTATGGGAGCTACAATTCAAGATGAGGTTTGGGTGAAGACACAGCCAAACCATATCACCCAGATACAGAGATAGGTAGATATTGATGGGCAGGCATGTGCTGCAAAGTTAAGCAGACTCAAATGCAGGTTCTGCCACCTGCTCGCTGAGTGATTTTAAACAAATTGCTTCACTTCTCAGACCCTCAGTTTTGTCACTTGCAAAATGTAGTCAATAATAGCTCTCCTGGAGCAGCTTTGAAGAAAACAAAATATGTAGCATGACTAAACAGAGACAAATGATTTTAGCATGAATGAGAAAGTGGTGCTGTCTTTATGGTTTAAAAAGGTGATGTGTTTAAAGGGTTGTTCAAGCTCTGATGATCACTTTTCATAAACTGAATAAGTCCTTTCTGTTATTTCACGAATTCCAAAATTGGCAGTGGCCTTAAATTTGCAGTGCAAGACAGTGTACCCCTGCACATTTTATTCTAGCTCAAAAGCTTTATAACAAGCCATTTACCAGGAATAGGATAGAAATGTATTCACTATGAGGCTGGGTGAAGTGGTTCACACTTGTAATCCCAGCACTTTGGGAGGCCAAGTCAGGAGGATCACTTGAGCCCAGGAGTTTGAAACCAGCCCTGGCAACACAGTGAAACTCTGTCTCTACAATTTTTTTTTTTTTTTTTTTTTTTTTAAATTAGCCAGGTATGGTGGTGTGCGCCTGTATTCCCAGCTACACAGAAGGCTGAGGTGGGAGGATTGCTTGAGCCTGGGAGGTTGAGGCTGTAGTGAGTCATGATCATGCCACGGCACTCTAGCCTAGGCAACAGAGTGAGACCCTGTCCCTAAAAAACATATAACAAAATAAAAATAAAATAAAATAAATGGAATCACTATGGCTCAAAGTCACTGTATTTAGGTATTTGGATACCTGGTCCAACATCACGTGCTCAGAGGTGCCCTCCCTAATCCCTGTTGCTCTATGACTCCCCACACTCTTTCACTCATCCTCAGAGAACTTGGCCCTTCCTGAGCAAGCTGTAAACTTGCTTGTTTATTTATTTATTGTCTGTTTCCTCAAAGTATAAGTAAGATGAAGCCAAGGACAATCTGTCACATTCATGGCCATATACCCAGCACTTAGAACATTTTCTGACACATCATAAACACAAAGAAATCTGCTGAATAAGTAAGTAAATATAGCTTGGACTCTTTAAAGCTCAAATGGGCAAATAGCATCCACTGCTGTGAAAGAAAGATTTATTTATTGAAGAAAATAAATGTTGAGAACATAAAGTCACTCCTCAGATACTGTTATTATTGGAAGTCTTTTTTATACAAGTGTTAGAAAACACTGGCCTGAGTCTGGGCACAATGGCTCACACCTATAATCCCAGCAGTTTGGGACGCCAAGACAGGCGGATCACCTGAGGTCAGGAGTTCTAGACCAGCCTGGCCAACATGGTGAAACCTTGTCTCCACTAAAAATACAAAAATGAGTCAGGCATGGTGGTGGGCACTTGTAATCCCATCTATTTGGGAGTGTGAGGTAGGAGAATTGCTTGAACCCGGGAGGTGGAGGCTGCAGTGAGCCGAGATTATGAGATCATGCCACTGCACTCCAGCCTGGGTGACAAAGTGAGACTCTGTCTCAAAAAAAAAAAAAAAAAAAAAAAAAAAAAGAAAAGAAAAGAAAAGAAAAAGGAAAACACTGGCTTGGGTTGAGCTACATACAGAGAATCTAAGATAACACTGAGAGGTTCTGTCGCATTACTGTAGAGAGTCTGCCACAAACCAAGAAGTTTCCATGAAATGAGAGGGACACACATCTATTTCTGTGGCATAATTGCTGAATAGTCAGTAATTATTCGCTAACTTTTGGAATATACAAACAGAGTACAATGGAAACAAATACATCTTCCTTGTCTAACTGTTTAACCAACAGGCCAACTGGATAATGTACAGTATCTGGGTTAAGTTGTCAGTTTATTTAGGAAGGCAAAATCCTCATTGGGAACGATATAAATAAATAGGCATAACTAAAGAACACAAAATTGAATTAGAAGCAGTAGTACCACTGACACCTTGACTTTGTGATAAGAATGGGCACTTAATCAGATATGAGCAGAGCCCAGAACCATATGAAGTGAAAGATCTGAGAATGATCCCAACCCTAAAACAACCTCTCCATAAAACATATTACAGATGTCCAATAATTAAAGCAGTAAGCTATTGGAGTCAAAATAGGCTGATTCACTGTTGGAACAGTTTCAATAAGAATTTAGTCCAGAATAAAGAGGCATTTCAAATTCACTCACTAGCCAGTAAGTTCCAGGGAGCAGGACTCATGTCTATTTTGTTCAACATTGTTTTCCGGAATTTAGTGCCTATATCATAGTAGCCACTCAATAATTAAGTGTAGAAGTAATTACATAATTAGTGATGTGGAAAAATGAATAAAATGAATGAAAGTTTAAAAACAAAAATTCAATAGGCACAGTACAGTGCCATATATATTCTATAGTTAGTATGTACACACAGGTATATAACAGGCACATAGATTCCCACAAAACAGAGATATACCCAACTATGCTGATTTAGTATCCAGGGATGGTACTTTTATCAGTGATTTTCTTGTTCTAGTTGCTTATCCATTATGTCCCAACTTATATGGAATAAATGAATGTTAGTTACATTAAAAATATAAGAAATAGGCCAGGCATGGTGGCTCATGTCTGTAATCCCAGCACCTTGGGAGGCCGAGGTGGGCAGATCGCTTGAGGTCAGGAGTTTGAGACCAGCCTGGCCAACATGGTGTAAACCCATCTCCACTAAAAATACAAAAATTAGCCGGGTGACATGGTGTCCACCTGTAATCCCAGCTACTCGGGAGGCTGAGGTAGGAGAATCGCTTGAACCTAGGAGGCAGAGGTTACTGTGAGCCGAGAACATGCACTCCAGCCTAAGTGACAGAGTGAGACCCTGTTTAAAAATATATATATATATATGAAATATATAATATATTGCTATATGTAAAAATATAAGAAAAAATATTTTATCAAGTAACATTTGCCAAAAAGCCACTAAGAAAGGCTGTGAAGAAATGTCTTTAGAGAATATTTCATACAAGGAGGCTCCACTGTGACATGAATCACATAATCTGAAGGTCCGCTGATATAAATTATTCAGCTATTACTGGGCACTTGAGTGAACACTAGTTTTGAGCCAATTATTCCACATTCAAGGCATTTTTAGATGCACAGAGCTGAGAGCAGTGTGTTAATCAGGCCCATACAGCCTGAAGAGGGCGAGAGTCTAAGGAGAGTGTGAGCTTCTCAAAACCGAAAGAGAACAGTTGTCTGCTGGGAAGGTAGAAATGGAAAATGAGGCTACAAAAATTAACGTGTAAAAAACTATTATTAGGATTATCTTCTATTTGGGGAAAGCGGAAAGAACATGGTAGTGGAAGGAACAGTTCCAAAAGATGATAAGGCCTCCAGTGGGAAATCAGAACATCTCCACAGTCCACAGGACTGAGCAGCATTAACATTGGCAGGTGACAATGAGCAGAAAATCAAAATACTGAGGGATGGAGTAGAACAGGTGCCCAGCTCCAGGTAGTGGGTGATGAGCCATTTGACAGAGACAGAAGCAGAGACACGGCAAGAAATGGAGTGAGGTGGAAGTGCTGTGGGGTCTTCAGAGGAACTCCAACCTTGGCAGGGACTTCACTGCACTTCCTGCAAGGCAGGGGCATCGCCAGCCGAGGACGGCAGCTGAGTGCCAGCAAAGGGATTGATATGGTTTGGCTCTGTGTCCTCATCCAAATCTCACCTTGAATTGTAATAACCTCATGTGTCAAGGGCAGGGCCAGGTGGAGATAATTGAATCATGGCAGCAGTTTCCCCCATACTGTTCTCATGATAGTGAGTGAGTTCTCACAAGATCTGATGGTTTTATAAGCATCTGGCATTCCCCCTACTGACACTTCTCTTGCCTGCTGCTCTGCAAGCCATGGTTTCCACCTTCCGCCATGCCATGATTGTGAAGCCTCCCCAGCCATGTGGAACTGTGAGTCCACAAAACCTCTTTTTCTTTATAAGTTACCCAGTCTTGGGTATGTCTTTATTAGCAGCATGAGAACAGACTAATACAGGGGTCCTGAGGAAAGGGGGAGTGAGTGGGAGGGAAGAAAAGCATGTGTCATCCCAGGACATTAGGATATGTTGTGCTCAGTTTTAAAACACTGAAAAGCAAGACAATTATAACAGGCTTCTAGAAGCGGGTAATCCTGGAGGCAAAGCTGGGAGGCCAGGATGGATATAAATGAAGAAAGGAGGAAAGAGGACATCTCAAGCCAGGAAAGGATTATGTGTGGGAACAAAGGCAGGAGACAGGAAGCCTGGCCATCTGACTAGAGTGAAATTTACAGAAGAGTGTACTTGAGCAAGCCTCTGATTCGAGCCCATATCAAGAGAGGTGATCATCTGTCTCTCCATTACAGCGAGTATTCTGGAAAATCTGAATGAACTTTTAATAATAATTTAATAATATTTATTTAATATTTAACATTAATAATGTTAATAATTTAATAACATAATACAATCTTTTAAACACTTCATAATTTAACAATCATTAAACTGTCCATCCTTTTTTCCATAGCGCTAATTTCTTATGCATAGAATATGCACAGACACATTCACAAAATGACACTTGGATACACACAGAGACACACGCACATACACTTAGACATACACAGACACAGCACACACAATCACACAGACACTCATACACCCACTCCCAAACAGAAATACTAGTACTAGTATACAGGCATACATTTGCATACTTTCATACACAGGCTCACTGATACTGATACCCTTGCACGCACAGATACACACACACACACACACATGCACACTAACACCTTCACAACAAAATGTAAGATAGGTTCCCTCCTTACCTGGGCTTCAAGTATGTTAACCTTTTCTTTGAGATTTTCAATTCTTTTGTCTTGTTCTTTTAAATTATTTTTTAATCCTTCCATCTAATAATTAGAAAACACAATAGGAAAAACCTTGTCAGACCACAGGAAATAGTTACTTAAGTCAGAAATTGTATGGATTTCTGAAGTCAAAAGATGTTCATCAAATTTAAAAAAAAATTAAATCCCACAGCATTCGCAGACTCAGCAGGCAACAGAAAGTAGCAAGCCAAATTGACACCTGGGGCTGAAAGCCCTCAGCTGGTGCCGTGATTCACTTTAATCTTTGGATAACCTGTTTAAACCAAGTTCAGCAGGAGTGCGTCCTATGAAAGCAGCACTGGCCGCCCTTCTGTGTCTCAGCAACTTGATGTTCTCATCCTGCAGATGCAGCTGATGGTGGACAGGATGCAAGGCCACTGCCTGGTGTGCAGAGGCTCCCTGTGGTAGAGATTTGTCAAGCAGCAGCATAATGAGGTGAGCCTGCTTTGCCAAGAGGCAATGTGGAATTGGGAGGTGGGGTGACAAGATTCAAAACGGTGAAGGAAGAGAGGGGACACATGGATTCTAAGACCAACTTTGGCAAGACTAGCTGTCATTAAACTGCTCTATAAAAAGAGGGTGTGGGGTGCGCCCAAAGTCCCTCCTGGCTCTCAAATTCCACTACTCAATTATCTGGCCTTTTAGTGAGGTCATAGCCAAGCAAGCACAAATGCTGTATCTGTGTCAGGAAGGCTCTGGAGTTATTTGGGAGGACTTCTATTTGGTAGTAAAGTAACTGAATAGAAGTCTGATTTTAAATTTTAAAACAGACCCCCAAAACCAGATCAATGCGTATCTTGAAGTAGATTTTAAATACACATTCCACCATCTAGCTGGCTGCTACCACAGTCACCTCTACTTTGCCACCTGTCAGGCTGCTCCCAGAGAGGAAGGGCCAGGCTACGCTGGTACCCTAAATCATCTCCTAAATAAATTACGAAGTTATGAAAATAGAACATTTCATGCTCAAGGAAGGGCTGAATCTCCTGACCTGTGAAATTGTCTAAAGACCAGTGTATATTATTTGGCTCAGAATACTTTTAGAAAATCACCGAAACACCTAAAAAACAGTTACATATAATTTTCCAAGCTATCTTCGTTGACAGTATTACAGGTGTTGGTGTTACAAACAAGAGAGGTCATTGGAAACAGAGCCATATTGCATGAGAAACAAAAAAGGATATGTCAGTAGAAAGAGAAATCTCATTGCTTCGAAAGTCCAGTCAAACCACTCATATTTGGGCTCCACACCGTAAACATGTCATTTACCAGATAAATACACTTGATTAAACTGACCTCCTGGATGACACTGCGCAGGTTCATATGTTGGGAGTGAATCACAAACTGCAGATGAGAGATCTGCTCCTGGAGAATGGAAATCTCCCTCTGAAGATCCTGGCAACTGGGAATGCAAAGAAAAAAGAGCAAGAGAAAATGATTGGCTCACACATTCCATAGCTTGCCCTTACTGCTAGCCCTCCTCCACACCACACTGCTACTGAGGATCAGGTGGGTAAGACCCCAGGGCCCCATTATGCCACACAGGACACACTGAAGATAAATAGCTATGAAGTGGGCTCTGATTTGTTTGGATTTAACTTGAATGAGAATATCAATTCATGTCAAAAGCTCCTTTCTGACCATCTGTGACTCCTCTAGCAGGTAGTGGAATCAAGTTGTATTCAGTATGATAAAGCACTTATATGCTAAATTGCCTTGCCTGAGCACCCACAGACCTGGCACCCATCAAACTTCACAGACAATTGCATGGCAATAGCAGAGTCAGAACATGGGAGCAGAAAGGGAGATTTTTATCTATTAATATATTTATAAGAAACCAATTTCTAATGATTTGGGCTTAGTATATGTTGTGGATTGTCTGTGATTGTCTTTTTTTATTTTTTATTTTTTGGCTTCCTACTTTTGGTAATTCTACTATTGGTTCATAGGGAAAGGGGTGGGGGGAAAGAGAAGAAAGGAAGAAATTAAATTCCAGTAAATATTTTTGAGTCCACATCAACCATTATGGGGGAAAAAAAGTCAGTTTTGAACTTAGATTATTTATACTTTCCCAAAGCTCCATTCAGGTAACTGGAATTGGTTGTACTGTTTTGGCTATTTTTCTACTTGCTACTATTATTAGAGTTATGAAGCCACATACATTGTGACAGCACTACCAAGCTTACAAGCATTGTGACCTCAGAGAAGTCACTTGGCCTTTGCTCTTATCCAGTGTCATCCCAATTCTGTTTCCTTTTTTCATTTGTTGTTGTTGGTGGTGGTTTGTTTTTTTTCAGACAGAGTCTTACTCTGTCACCCAGGCTAGAGTGTAGTGAGGTGATCTTGGCCCACCACAACCACCACCTCTGCGCTCTAGCGATTCTCACAGCTGGGACAACAACCATGTACCACCACACCTGGCTAATTTTTGTACTTTTACTAGAGACAGAGTTTCACCATTTTGGCCAGGCTGGTCTTCAACTCCTGACCTCAGGTGATCCACCTGCCTCAGCCTCTATATGTATCACAAAGATGGTGGAAATTCATAAGATACTATATAGCATGTTCTAATTAGAAAAAAGAGTTATCAGTTTCCATTTTGTTTCATAGAATGGACTAAAACATTGTTTCAGAGAAATGCACATCTAAACCACTATGAGATACCATCTCACAGCAGTCATAATGGCTATTATTAAAAAGTAAAAAAATAACAGATGTTGGCCAGGATGCAGAGAAAAGAGAATGCTTTTACACGGTTGGTGGGAATGTAAATTAGTTCAGCCACTTTGGAAAGCAGTTTGGACATTTCTCAAAGGATGTTTGGGAGTACAGGCACCAGAAATCTACAGGGAACAGGATGCCTAGGACATTGGTGAGGGGAGGGAAGCAAATGAGGGGCCTGAGAGAAGGATGCAGAGAACAAAAAGAGAAGGTACAAAATGATGGGGGAACAAGAACATGTGTCAAGTGTGCTACTCTGTTTTAGATGATAATCAGAAACATGTCTCATTATCATACCTACAGAACTAAATCTCACTGCAAAAGTCCACTTCCCTCCTCTTAATTAACACTACAAGCAACTGTCAAATTAAGAAAAGCCATGAAAGAAATGTAGACTGTCAACACAGGCTGAAGGAAGATCACTAGTTCAGCTGTGCCGATATTTTATCTGCTTTTTATAACACGATCATTTAAAGGACCCTGTACCTGGCAGAGAGCCTTATATTGGTCTTTCTCTCTTGGAGAGGGGCAGTAGGGAATCCAAACAAAGTAAATGAGCAAGCAGTCCCTTGTTTTTCTTTCCACAGTCCATGGCAGGAAGTGTTTGAAAAGAAATAAGCTGATGCCTGATGCAGATGAGAACGCTTTGTGCCCATGTAATTTGAACTGACAATGGCAGCAATACTGAGCTCTCACAGTATTTCCAAAATTCAAGTTCAGAGAATGGCTGCATCAGCACCAGCCTGTATTCACATTAGATTTCAGTTGTCCCTAGATTTGAGGTTCATAGGCTTCTTGAGGCACGGGAGACTGACGAAATTTCAGGACCCCAGCGGGCAAGGCTGTTGCGGGGAGATGGAAGAGCTTTCCAAGGAGAGAACAGACTTTGGATGTCTGCAAACATTCCTAACAGACAGTGAGAAGGCTTACTGCCCACAGAGAATCTTCAGGGGCAGGATGTCTTCAGAAGTCTAGGGAGATTGGGAGCGTGCAAGGGGCAGGGCTGAGAAATCTGCAGATGTTGCTCAGAAACCTTGCAGGGTAGAATTGCTGCGAACATGCAGAGGATGGAGTAACTGAGGAGCCTCAGAAGAAAACCTCAGTTACTAGGAAAAGATGACTGGAGAATATAAAGATCAAAACAGGTCAGGCATGGTGGTTCACGTCTGTAACCCAAGCACTTTGGGAGGCCAAGGCGGGCAGATCACTTGAGGCCAGGAGTTCGAGACCAGCCTGGCCAACATGGCGAAACCTATCTCTATTAAAAATACAAAATTATGCTGGGTGTGGTGGCTCACATCTGTAATCCCAGCACTATGGGAGGCCAAGGTGGGAGGGTCACTTGAGGTCAGGAGTTCGAGACCAGCCTGGCCAACATGGTGAGACCCTGTCACTACTAAAAATAGAAAAATTAGCTGGGCGTGGTGGCGTGCACCTGTAATGCCAGCTACTGGGGAGGTTGAGGTACAAGAATCGCTTGAACCCAGGAGGTGGACGTTGCAGTGAGGTGAGATTGCGCCACTGCAATCCAACCTGGGCGACAGAGCAATACTCCATCTAAAAAAAACAAAAACAAAAAACAAAAAACACAGAGGGCAACAGAAATTGGGTCCATAGCTGGTGCTAAAATTCAAAATTGCTCCAGCAAGGAAAGTGAAAGAAGAAAAGATAAAAATAACAAAAAGAGCAGCTATGACCCACTTAATGGTCAGACTCAGGACTTTCTTGGGAAGTAATGAGAAAGAGCTTAAGATACCTTGCAGAGGCAAGCTAGCTGTGAATATGGACGAAATATAAAAATACTGTAAGCTCTTAAAGATGAGTGTTTAAAATGGTTCTCTTTGTGTCCCATGACCCAGAACCTTGGAACCATTGAGAAAAAAAGATGGTTTGAGATATGGGGAACAGAGGTTATTATTTTTCTATCAAAAATACCAAGCTCAGAAAACTTTCCCATGTACCCCTTGAAGATATTACCATAAAGTTCACTGTGGAAAAAAAACACCAAAAACTTGAAATTGGCCTCAAAGTAGAAGAAAAATATTTCTAGAAGCACTCTTGAAAACACAAGGCCTCGAGGCTTCACTTATTTCCATTAATACGCTAAAACAGTGACTAAAGGAAATTGCAGAAAATCTCTATTAGGATTGTCCAATAAATATGAAGCCTAGTCATCCATTTAAGACTTTTAAATGTAAAAATATATCTAAGTAAGCTGTCACTTGATCTTCTTTTGAGCTTTGTTGTTTATCTTTCTGTTAAAGCACTTTTCTTTTCTTTTCTTTTCTTTTCTTTTCTTTTCTTTTCTTTTCTTTTGAGACAAAGTCTCACTCTGTCACCCAGTGGCACAATCTCAGCTCACTGCAACCTCTGCCTCCTGGGTATAAGTGATTCTCCTGCCTCAGTCTCCTGCATAGCTGGGATTACAGGCTCCCACCACCACGCCCAGCTAATTTTTGTATTTTTAGTGGAGACGAGATTTCACCATGTTGGCCAGACTGGTCTCGAACTCCTGACCTCAAGTGATCTGCCTGCCTCAGCCTCCCAAAGTGCTGGGATTACAGGCATGAACCACTGCACCCAGCCCAGTCTTAATAAAGAGGTACACAAGCAAAACTGGAGGAAGAAAACATAAGGAAGGGTCAAGTCTAAAAAAAGGAGGCAAATGTCTGTATCCGGGATTCCTGCTCTGCTTTCTGATGTCTCAACATAATTTTTGACCATGTTTTCCTCTACAATGCAACTGAATAAAGATATAAAGCAAATGTTGAAATTAAAGCAGAACTGAAAAACTTTGGCTTCTAAGAAAATGTAGAAGACATGCTTTTCCCCATTCTTTCCACTAAGTACAACTAAAAGCCCTGGATATTGTATATGAAAAAAACACAAGAAGACTCTGAACAGTGAAGAGAAGAAGGCAGACTGGCTCCAGAACCTGGGATCCAAGAAATGACACAATGTTGAATCCTCTGGGGTTTCTTTTTATCTCACACATCCCAGACTTGGAGCTGGAAAAAACCAGCAGCCTGGAATGCCAATGGGGGCAAGCAAAAAAAAAAGCCCCAACAAAAAGAGGAGAGAATCTCTGTCCTACCCTTTTGAGGGAGGGAATTGAGGATTCTCTCTCAATTCATCACTGAAGGAGGGGGAAGAGACAACTATTTCTGGTTCACTTCCTGTTAGATTCCTTAGTGTTCAAGAAGGGAAGTCAATCCTATCTTCAACTGCAGAAATGTGAAAATAAATTACTTTGCCTCTAATTAGCAACATGGGATGATCATAGAAGAAGCACTTGACAGGAAGCCCACCCTCAATTTCTGTACTCCCTAACGTCTCCCAACGGGTTGGTGAAAAGAAAGTGAGTTCATGGAGAATTGTCTCTCCCTCCATTCCTCACGATACTTGAGAATCTATCTTTGGGTCAACTTATACCATAGAGGGTGGCATTATTGGATTTTCTCACAATGCCCTCTGTTCCTGTTATAGTGGCTTTTATTGGATTGTGTTGGCATCATGCTATTCTGTTTAGATGATGTTTTGAAGTAAGCCTTTGTGTTTATTACAAGGGGTAAGTTGAAAACATTATTCAGGGTTCTTTTTATGACCATACTCTGGCCTTATAGATAGATTAGAAATAACTGAATGATTGCAAACACCTGATTGGTTTTAATCATGTGGAATTGTGACTCAAAAAACTAATCATCATTTCCTGTTTGGGTTGGCTGCTGGAAAATGTAAAACTGAGTCAGTGGTCTCCTGTGAGCAAGTTTGTAGCATCCATGGGCCTAATTTTGTAAACAAACCTTATGGTATACCTATTATTTTATCTCCTTGTCCTCATCACCTAATTTTTTTCTAAATTAAGCAATCATATTATATTTTACATAGTTTTTATAAATAACCTTAGATTTTCTTAAAAACTTCACAAAGGGCATGAATAGCCTGAGCACAGCCATATTTACACAGCCCAAGAATATAACATGTTTCAGTCTTTATAAAGTACATTTATTACCAGGGATTCATACAGTAAGATGTTTATGAGAATGAAAGTTCCAGAAGAAACCAAAAGAGCTAGGTGCTGAGACAAAGAAAGTAAAAGTAGCAATGAAAGCCATGTTGCAGGCTCCAAGAGGCTACTTCTGGGTACACTACAGATTTCAGAGGCATTGGAAATATGAATAGCCCTACATAGAAATCCCACAGGATAGAGAAGATAGTGAGATTAGTGGTATCCTAGAGATTCTTTGAAGCTATAAAAGAATCTTACTACCATCTGTGAGGACTCATATTGCCTTCTATTTAGGATCCAATGTTTCTCTGGACTTCCATGAGTGTGAACATCACTGACTATGGGCCCCCCGTGGAATAGAGAATAACTAGGGACCACAACCACAAGAACAGAAGAGGTCAGATTCTTACCATTCCCAGGCCAGACTAAGGGAAAGAATCAGCTTGGATGTAGGTGTAGCCCTGTTTGCATTTCAACAAAATTCATGAATGTGTCTTACTATTTTCCATAAAATTCTTCTTTATTACTATTTTCATTGGTGGTACCAAAGGTGTGCCTTGAGAGAAAACTCCCACCCCAAACTACCACAGATAAATGTACAATTTAAGTAGTCATGCAACCTCAACTTCAAGGTCTTTTCTCCTCTAAGGAGTTTCCATTCCTAAGCAGCATCTATGTAAATATGGAAGGGCCAACACTGTTTATTTTTACAATCCCTATTAGTCTGTTCTCATGCTGCTGTGAAAACATACCCGAGACTCGATAATTTATAAAGGAAAGAGGTTTAGTTGATTCACAGTTCTGCGGGGCTGGGGAGGCCTCAGGAAACTTACAGTCATGTTGGAAGGGGAAGTAAAGATGTCCTTCTTCCCATGGTGGGCCAAAACCATGCAGCAAGAAGAAGTGCCAAGCAAAAGGAGGAAAAGCCCCTTATAAAGCCATCAGAACTTGTGAGAACTCGTGAGAACAGCAGCATTGGGCTAACCGCCCCCATGATTCAATTACCTTCTACCAGGTTTCCCCCATGACACGTAGGGATTATGGGAACTACCATTCAAGATTCTCATCTTTTTGGGTAGTGACACAGCCAAACCGTATCAATCCCAAATATGTTTCCCCAAAAGATAACTCTTAAAAAGACCTGCATATTTGTTTGTGATGTGGCAGGGCAGAGGGAAAAGTCGGAAAATGGTCTTTTGCTAATCGTTACTCAGAGGAATGAAGAACCCAGTTTGAGAGATCATCAGAGGTTTCCAGAAATAAAAGAAAGATGGTCAAAATATTTTATAGTAAAATGAGCACATGCTTTGCTATGTATGAGAATGTAGGAGCGAAAACTCCCAGCTCTATAACTTCTGAGAGATTGAGCAATCTTGCACAACTCAATTAGAATTTCAGCTGTGTTTCCCGGAAAGGTGAATGAAAGGATTAAAATAAAGAAGGTCCCTGAGGTTATTCTGAAAACTGTAAAGCATTTTACCTATGTCAATTACCAGTAATGGTAATAGAAATATGGAGTCAACCTTATTTTTAAGAAGACAGATCTTTTTAACTTCTCTGTCTTCTTTTTATGACTCTATCTATCTAATCTTAACCTAACAGAAACCCTCTTTTTTGTGGTAGCTTAATCAAGTCTCTATTACTTCAACCAAAAGAGTCTGATTCTTACTGATTTCATTTTCTTGTCACTTCACAAACTGAATGACTCTACATAAAGCTCAGACAAAGTAATAAGTAATCACAAATATGTGTGATACCCACAATCTATAAAAATTGCATAAGCCTGGATGTTGAAAAACCTTTCTAGAAACACCAAACATCCACTTTCCCCAAGAAATTTCTAAAACTTCCTTAGGAGCTTTTAAAGAATTCTTTATAAAAACTGTTTATATAGAATAGAAGTGAAGGAATAGATCAGGTGGGTTTTTAAAAGAGCTACATTGTTGGCTCAAAGATGGACAGTAGCCCTATCACCAATTTTTTAAAAGCACATTTTTTTAAAGGAAAAAAAAAATCAAACTTGGATGGCCTGAACTTTTAATGGAAGACACGTACAAATCAGTAGTTCTGCTACAAGGAAAAGCTCTGCCTATTTAAGAAAAATATTAACTGAAGATTTACTTAGATTGAAGTTATGAATATCCTTATGTAATTCCAAGACATAAGAATACTTTCTGCAGTATTTTCTTCAATCTCTACAGAAATGTGCAGTGTTACAAAACTATCTCAGAAGTCCCCTGTTTTGGGCTACATGTTTGTCACAGGGAAGAAGCTAGGAAAAATAATAATTTATTGGAATCTTGTATGTTTCAAATGTGTGTGAGTGTAATTGCTAGGATCAGCCCATTTCTGGGCTTTGGCATATGTGGTCCAAAATGTAGGAATACAAGCCAGGCAGAAGGTACAATAGATGAGGATAGGTGGGAAGAAAGATAAAAAAGGAAAGGAAGCAGCAGGGAGCCTGTAGGAAGGAAATTGAAAGACTGAGAAAGTGGGATGTCTGAGTACATATCATTGAATAAATGACGTATCATTGAATTCTGTCCATAACAGTGCCTAATATCCTAGTGAACAATAGTTCTAGGATGACAAACTACGATCTTGAAATTGATTTGACTTTGAACAATATAATTATATCGGAACATACAATGATTGTGTTGGACTAGAATTTTTAAAAAATAAAGGAAAATCTCAGAAAATGTCTTATTATATGATTTATTACATGATAATAGAGATACTTTTTCTAATAGCAGCTGAGTAGCACAGCAATTATGGCGATACCCACAAACCCACCCCCAACATACTAAGGACTGTGACTGCTTGTAAACTATGAGTATTTATAAGTCCAAAGAACTATGGATATTGTCCATAGTATTTCCTTCACCCTACAGAATTAAGGAGTATCAGGAAACTATCTTAGAATTCCGCTTATGGGCTGGCCAGTGCAATGTTAGCTGTAAAAGAGACTCATTAACTAAGACAGAAGCATCAGAGAATAAAGACCTCTCAAGCGTCCTCCTTAGCACAAGCGATAAACCAGGAGGTGCCAGGCTTACTCACTCATTCACTCTTCAGAAAGACTAACCTTCCCGTGGGGTTCCCTGCACCCCCAGTGGACTCTGCCCCCTGCTCCCAACTGCTCTGTGATTCCTCTGAGTTTGAGGGAGGGGAGGTACATAACTACATGACTGTTAATCCCAGGAATTCAACCTTCCTCCTGCACTGTCAGTCATCCTATTTCTTTGGGGGACAGAAGATCTTTTGTTCCCTGGCTGGCATACCAGTGGACAGGAAATAAATCAGGAACTGCTTTTACTTAACAGGTAGCTTCGCACACCTTTTTCCACATGTGGCACTGGATTTGAGTTGCAGTAGTTTGTTTTCCAAAGACAGTTTTCTTTCTAGTAGTGTTCTCTTTTCCTAGGAGAAAATAAGATACAAATGTTGCTGAACTACATGTATATGTTTGGGAAGGCCTTCCTCTTGTCATACTAGAACTATGACTTGAGCTAAAGAGTTAATTTCCCATGTGCTGTTACTCTTATCTTCAAGGAAACCTAGCTGAGTATTCTCCTGTGTGCTTTACACATAGTTCAACTATAGGCCAAAAATAATTGTCTTCACTCTCTCACCTGCCTGGAGGAATTCTTTTGCTCATCTTCCAAGGCATTGCCCATAGCCTGTTCAGTTCAACCTCTCCCACTCACCTCTCCCCATCCTACCACACATAAACAGCCAGCTCACCCCTTGCTAGACCCTGGCTCTCCCACCCTTACATCTGCTTCCCTTGCATTAGACTGAGTTGTTGGTATCCAAGGACACTAGATACCTCTAGTGTCATCTGTCAGAAGGTAGTAAAACAATAAACGTATTTTTGATGAAGGATCAAGGCCACAAAGGATACAAATGCTTTCCAATTAGGATACAGGAGAAACTCAGATTGCAATTTTATGATGTTGGGAAAGAATATCTTTTAAAAAGATGCCTTAATTTGATTATTAAGCAAAAGCCTTTCCATTCAAAAGGAAAACAGACAAGACCATGAAAAACAAAGCGGAGATGATTGTGTTCATTTTATATTTGATGGCACTCAGCTGAAAAAAGGAATTTGGTGCTTTGGCCTGATGGTTTAAGTTGCCAAGTTGGAAAGAATCAAGGGAGATTGAAAAGAGGCAGGAATTGGTATTGGCAACTTGGATGGAATTGACTGGAAGACGTGTGCTGCAACTATCTATAATGCTGTTTAAAATTACTTCCTGATGCAGCATCTGAGTGAGTAGTACAAAGCAAGGCAGTGCTGTCTAGCAGAAACATCACAAAGATTGTGCATAGGGACTTAACCTGGTTTCTAAATTTTGGCCAAGGTTTTCAACTCTTGGGCCTTACCAATGTTAAGAAAAATTAACCCAAACTTGGAAATAAAAACAATATACAGCATGCAGTTTTAATGTCATATTGGGTCATCGTTTAATTATCTGACCCAAGATTTATTTAATTCTCTCAGAGAATTTTCCTCTGTTCGCTTTTATTATTTATTATTTGATTAGAGCCCTGGGTCTGTGAAGTTGCATGTAAATTTGTAGATTTCTGTCTGGTAGAAGACATAATCCCAAAGATTATGGTTTAATTGCCTTAAAGAATATTAACTGTTTTTTTTTAATTTAATCTAGTAATCCTATACTATTTTCAATTTTTCTCCAAAATGCCTATAAATGACTAGTTTCTGAAAATATTTTATTTAAACCAGCTTTCTCATCTTACTGTTTCCCTCATTAATTAATGAGTTACAACATTTGACATGTATTCATTCTATATTCATTTGACTCATATTTGTATCTTCTGAGCATTCCTAAAATGGGGATAATATTACCTATATTGAAATGTTGGGATGATAGAGATAATATATATAAAAGAGATACAGGCTTCCTGGCACATATTTGGACCTCAATATATACTAATTTGAAGGCACTGGTTACTTCATATCTTATATGTTCTGTACACTTTTTCAAATTTTTCTTATAGTATTCTTGCCACATAAAAATAGCCCTGAAGTTGCCCTAGCTGTGTTCAAATTATTTCTGAGGGATCACAGATCTATCTATTTCCTTCCTTCTTTCTTTCTTTCTTTCTTTCTTTCTTTCTTTCTTTCTTTCTTTCTTTCTTTCTTTCTTTCTTTCTTTCTTTTCTTTCTTTCTTTTTTCTTTTCTTTCTTTCTTTCTCTTTCTCTCTCTCTCTTTCTCTCTCTCTCTCCCTCCCTCCCTCCCTCCCTCTCTCTCTCTCTCTTTCTTTTTTTTTTTTTTCAGAGTTTTGCTCTTGTTGCCCAGGCTGGAGTGCAGTGGTGCGATCCTGGCTCACTGCAACCTCTGCCTCCCAGGTTCAAGCGATTCTCCTGCCCCAGCCTCCCGAGTAGCTGGGATTACTGACATGCACCACCACGTCTGGCTAATTTTGTATTTTCAGTAGAGATGGGGTTTCTCCATGTTGGTCAGTCTAGTCTCGAACTCCCGACCTCAGGTGATCCACCCGCCTTGGCCTCCCAAAGTGCTGGGATTACAGGTATGAGCCACTGCGCCTGGCCCACAGATACATCTTACAATCGTATGATGAGACTTGGATTGTCAAAAAACATACCACAGATAATGTATTTTGAATTTGTAGGGTGAGGGAAAATGGTGCCTAACGAATGTTTAATAGTCTTACTCTTGATTAATGGATTTTCATAAACAGGGGTCAAGGGAACCAGACAACCAGACAAGTAAATACTCTCCCTTGGCCAGGCTCTGCCATCTAGCTTGGGTTCTTTTTGCCTCCTCTTTGACAACACAGAAAATCTCACCATACCAGATAGCACTTTTCAGGCAATGTCTTCAGGAAAGGGAAAGGGAGTTCATAGCATCACACAGTGGGCAACCCACTATTCCCAGAGCCATACCTCCAGACAGCTCCAGGTTTCCCTCAGCAGGCTGATCGGAGAGGGCACCAATTTCAATCATGGCCAAATACTAACATTTAAATGTTTTGGAACCAACTCTATCATTTTTGTCCAGCATGAGAGAAGACGGGGGCATAACGGAAAGGGTTGTGATGTAGAAAGTGGAGGATTGTGGAACAGTTTCGGGTTCATGCTGTCCTCATTTATAAAACGATCATGAAGAACTAGGTGGTCTCAAAAGTGCCTTTGAGCTCTAAAATTGCAATGGAGCTAAGTCAATGACACTAGAAAACAAATATGATGTAACAGAATTGCACTGCTAGCAAATGGAACATATGCCATATTAAAATGCTCTTACTGGGCATTTTTGCTAGCTTATCACTGTGCTTATGGAATTCATTCTCACTGCATTCCTGATTAAAGTGGGACAGATGGTGAAGGTTTTAAGTAATGTGTTCATTACCAGACCTCATACCACTAATGGCTATTTACTGGAGCAGTGGATTGTTCAAGTGAGTAGCAAGTAAATTTTTCTCCAGGGGGCACCCACAATCAGGGCAATATTTATCAACCTTTGTGAGGATGTTCATTTTTAATTTTTACTTTCTTTTTGAATTTGTGTCTTTTTCCTATTAATACAAAAGGCCCAGTACACCCTCCCCTTATTCTGGCCCACACTCCCTACCTGAGACACCCTACCTCACAGCCTGCCTCCTCAGTCTCTCTTTAAACCAAGATGTTACCCAACTTTGTTCCTTATAGTTTTATTTATTTGCTTGTTTCACAAATATAAAATATTTTAAAACCAATTTGCTTTTTTTGGTTTTGTTTTGTTTTTGAGACAGAGTCCTACCCAGGCTGAAGTGTGGCGGCGTCATCTCGGCTCATTGCAACCTCCACTTCCCAGGTTCAAGTGATTCTCATACTTCAGCCTCCAGAGTAGCTAGGACTGCAAGCACGTGCTACCATGCCCGGCTAATTTTTGTGTTTTCTTAGGAGCGACTGGGTTTCACCATGTTGGCCAGGCTGGTCTCGAACTCCTGGCCTTAAGCGATCCTCCCACCTCAGCCTCCCCAAATGCTGGAATTATAGGCGTGAGCCACCGCACCTGGCCTAAACCATCTTTTACTTTAAATAAAACTGCGCATTGCCCCTCCATATCATCCCCACTTACCTCCACCCTCCAGAGATTCCAGTAGGCTGCACTTTAGAAAGTCACTGAACTATTCTGGAATGTTGCTGCATGGCCTTACTAAGTCATGAGCATCCTGTCTACTTCCTTTTTTCAAGATCTCCTGGAGACAGCCCACTGTTAAGAGTTATTATCAGGGCAAGAGCTAGGCCATCACTTCCCAAGAATGTCCTGCCAGGATCTGAGTCACTGAATCTTATTCTAGGGCATGCTCCTCTGCCTTTGACTGCGTTTTCAGCCTCCCTAAAGGACTCATAGAGGAATTAAGAAAGGGAGATTTGGGAAGTTCCTTGAGCCTCACATAATCCAGATATACTACATTGTCATATCCACAAAAAGAGACTGGTTCATTCACAAATATATATTCAGCCCCTAGTTCTATGTTACACATGGTGGTGTTCAAATATTTGTTTAGTAAACAGTCAAGTAAATATACCCCAGAACTCTGAGATGAACTAACATCTAGTATATATTTCCTAGGATCATTGGGAAATAGAAATTATCTTCTACTGTTCTTTTTTTTTTTTTTTTTTTCTGAGATGGAGTCTCGCTATGTCACCAGGCTGGAGTGCAGTGGCACAATCTCGGTTCACTGCAACCTCCTTCCTCCTGGGTTCAAGTGATTCTCCTGCCTCAGTCTCCCAAGTAGCTGGGACTACAGGCGCCTGCCACCACGCCCAGCTAATTTTTGTATTTTTGGTAGAGACAGGATTTCACTATGTTGGCCAGGATCGTCTCGATCTCTTGACCTCATGATCCACCCACCTCGGCCTCCCAAAGTGTTGGAATTATAGGCATAAGCCACCGTGCCCAGCCTGTTCTTTTGTTAATTTGGGGGCACTAAACCTGACCCAATATTACTGGCTTTGAGATGGCATGAGCTCTAGACTAAACTTAAATTTCAAGCTGGTTAATCAATCTGTTTGGTAAAGCAATTCTATTCATTTCCCAGAATTGTCTTTCTTTCCTTAATGCAAACATTCTTTGTGCTATCTTAGTTTTGTTAAGCTGTTTATTATAAGATCAAGTATTCTGCCACTACCGGGTACACATCCAAATATTACAGTTTTTCCAAAACAGCATAATTATAAACTGTCATGCCTGGATAAACTAATTGCTTAAGGAGATTCTAGCCCAGTGATTCTGCTAAAGTATAACACTCAGTGACCTACTGCATAATACACATGCAGCTGAATACTATTATCTTAGAGCCACTTGATAATGGGCATATTTAATTTTTGTGATTTCCTCATAGGTCCTTCACCAAGACTACGAATTCAACCAAATCACAATGTCATAAAACTTTACATTCTTGGGAAATATTTTTAAACAAATCAAAGTTCCTTTGATAAGAAACCTGAATATTGAAATGTGATGTTTTTGAAATGACATTTATGAAATGGCATAAACCCAGGCAGACTCATAAAACAAATTAAAGCTAAAAAGAATAGAGGCAAATACAATAAATATAAAAAATGTATTGGGCAATATTTACTAGTATCCAAAGCCTATATTTTTCTCTATCCCCAATTCAGTTTCAGAGATGCCAGTTTTCTCTTTGTTTTGCTATTAAAAAATAAATATTCCTTGATTTGTTCAAATTCTAAATTCTAAGGCATACATACACAAATTTATGTGTTCACCTTTTGTGTATATTTGGAGTGCTAGCTACTTAAATGAACATGGCATGAAATATTTTCAAATTTTTATTCTATTATTACTCTTCCCTAAATGTGCCTTCTTAAAGTTCCAGTTTCTATAGAATGACTTTTCTTAATTTAAACTGTATCTCTCCTGGTGCAGCCATAGGTTTTTACAAACACAAAGTAGACTTGGGTGGTCAAAAATGGATACTGCACTGACTCTAATACATAAAAATGCTGTGATTACAGGGACCTGCTGCTATATTAATACTCCTAGTAGATGGACTTCTTGCTCTTTTCCATTAGTTGCATTCACAGCCTCACCTGGTTCCCCTTTCTAAGTCACATATTTCCTAGAAAGTGATAAATGATGATATGACTACAGTATTTGCAGAAAGGCAAATCAATCACTACAGTATAGATCATATGAAATGTTTAAGGGAAAATTAATATTAAATACTTCCTAAGGACAAATACTGTAAAGAATACTTTCACTTAACATATCTTATTTAATTTAATATCCTATTTATTTTGGTATTATTTTATTTCATTCTCATCCTAACCCTGTCAGCAAGAAAATCCTCTAATTCTCCAGGGCTGTACCTTTTCCATTCTCTGTACAAGGTTCTCCAATTCTGTGATTTGACTGTGTTTTTCTTCAAGTTTTTCAGCAACTTGATTCAGATTTTCAACATGTTGTTTCAATTTCTGTTCTTTTTCAAGCTTGTTAACCTATGGTCAGAGAAACAGTTGTGTTGTGAAAACTCTGTTTTTATTAAACCTATACACATATTACCTCTTTCTACAATTTTCTAATTAGCCAAAAAAATTCAGAATTCATACTTGTTTAGAATTACTTTTTTTGATTTCAGTGTTTCCTTCAAAATAACCCTGATAGACTACAACAACATTAAATCAAGAATTAAAATTACAATAAATATAAATATTCTTCCTAGAATGCTTCCATTTGTTACCATAAAGCATACTTCCTGAATTGGTATAAGAGAGCATAAAGCATACTTCCTGAATTGGTATAAGAGAGAAAGATGCTAATTTAACAAAAGCAACATTTTTGACTTTTTCTCAACAATTATTATCCAGAACAAAAAAAAAAAGTACAGGTTCAATTAAAACACGTTTTATTTTTAATCAGAAAGTGTCATAAAATCAGAATAACTCTCCTCAGAGTGTCACCGTGCTACTTCATAGGCATAGAGCAGAGGTTGTGCTGAGGGATCATAGGAGAGAAGTCTCCATCTAGCAGGTAATAGGCTACAGTGGGACTGTGTCGACTAACTTGTTACTCTTCCGCCTGTGTATTTAACAAAGCTTGACATTTCAGAGGGAAAAATAAGTGTCTGGCTTCCTTTGTAAATACCAAGCAGGCCTTTCAGTCAGGTCACTCCAAGCTAGTGCCGAGCCCACATTACAAGGATGCATGCTTCTTATCCCCACAAGCCCCCCCCATAGCATAGCACCCTCATCAGCTTCCCGCTTAAGTTCTTCATCTGCACCCTGCATGCATATGAGTATGCAACCATCACTACCACAGCTTGATGCGTGAAAGGGTGTCACCTAGGCAGTGAATTTCCTACTGTACTCCCCTGGGGACTTTCCTACAGCCTGAGCTGACAGACACCTGGGTGCCCCAAACTATTGTGAGTGAACTTACCTTTAGCTGTTTTATATTTTTAATTTTGGCAAACACACACACACAGGCATACACACACTTTTTTGACTTCTCCAGTTCTAGAAGTTCTAGAATATATTTTTCAGACAGATTTTATTGGCCCTAGTGTATATACTTCAGATTTAAAAACAAATGAACAAAAAAGAACATGTATAAGTGTATGTACATTTTTTATTTTTAAAATTTATATATTTACATATTAAAATATAAAAATATATAACTTATATATTATATATTATTTATTATACTTTATATATAATTTATATATTATATATTATATATAACTATATTTTAAAAATATATATAACTTTATATATTTTTAAAAAACATATAGATACATATTTTGTTTTCTATTTTCTATAACCCAAAGTATGTATCCTAAGTCCAAAACAATTTTGAAACCATGTGTCTAGCCCAACTCTTTCATTCTATTTTATTATTATTTTTTTGAGACAGAATCTTGCTCTGTCGCCCAGGCTGGAGTGCAGTGGCCGGATCTCAGCTCACTGCAAGCTCCGCCTCCTGGGTTTACGCCATTCTCCTGCCTCAGCCTCCAGAGTAGCTGGGACTACAGGCGCCCGCCACCTCGCCCAGCTAGTTTTTTATTTTTTGTATTTTTTAGTAGAGACGGGGTTTCACCGTGTTAGCCAGGATGGTCTCGATCTCCTGACCTCGTGATCCGCCCGTCTCGGCCTCCCAAAGTGCTGGGATTACAGGCTTGAGCCAAGAGACAAGGACACCCAACTCCAAACAGGAAGAATGGCTCAGTCTGGGTCATCTAGCGAGTCAACGGCAGAACCTGAAGAGAAGTTACCAGTCAGGGTCCGCAGGGCCAGCCCAGGTTTCCAGGCAGGGTGGCACTGCCTCCTTCCCACCTGTGCTCATGGTGGGTCTGAGCAACAACTGCAACACAGCAGCTCAGCAACATCTGGGGGTGTCGGACTAAGCAGGGGCGAGGGAAACTGGCAGAAAAGACTAGCACACCACTCCTTTCCCACGTCTTTTGCCAAGTCACTTGGCCATTGCTTGTTTCATTTCTAACTCTTCCAGAAAGATGAATTTGAACAGCTCGGGGTGGGGGCTAGCTCTCCAATAGACAAGCTGCGTGTTTTGTACCTGGAGTAAGTGTTTACTGTCCTCATGCTTCTTTCTCACTTCTTCAGATTGTGTTTGGTAGTTTTCAAATAATCTCTGGGCCACGTTTCTCAGCGCTGCTGCTCCTGCTTCTCTGGAGGCTTCCAGCTAGAAAAAAGGCCACTATGCATATTCTGACATTTACAACAAAAAATTTTAAAGGCAGAACAGTTTGATGGGCAATTAAGAACACCAAGGGTATAACTATACCTTTTACAGCCTCATAGACAATGGATAGGAGAGAAGACACTGTTATTTGGTAAGAGGAAAATGTAAAAGGAGAAACTCCCTATTTAGAGGGGCTGTTGAAGAGGCAGATTTGCCATAGTCAAACCAAACCAGAGCCCTGTGCACTGTAATGCCTTGCAGTGATAGTCCTCACTGTTCAGATAACTCCATGCTGCTCTATCAGCTTATATACTTATTTGCAAGCCTTTTATCATTAATGTCCATAACAGTGTTAAAAAGTGTATCTTCCTGAAATAGAAGTGGGACAAGGTTAAAGTATTGAGGACAATAATGCTAACATGTCATGAATCTTTCCGGGATTTAACCTGAGGAAACAATCAAGAATGACTATAAAGATTTCCCTATCAAGATATTCATTGCAGGACTGCATATAAAATAAACCTTAAAGAGGAAAATCAAAAGCATTCAGCCATAGACAAATTTAAAAAATATTGTGGCATTTGACTATGAAGGCTATAATTAATATTTATTAAATATGAACACACTTTAAAAAATGTGTTGTGGATTGTGGTAAGAACACTTAACATGAGATCTACTAAGTGTGTACAGTACAGTATTGTGAACTATAGGCATAATATTATGCAGTAGATGTCTAGTCATCTTGCATGACTGAAACTGTATAACTATTGAACTTTTGTGAGATATTTTCAATAACAAAAGAAGCCTCAAAAATAAAACAGTGAGATATGATTTGTGAAATATAAAAATGCTTCTCTATGTAAGGGAACACACAGATGGACCTATGGATGTGTGTAGACATCTCTCTGCTTTTACAGAGCCACCAATGCTAACAACCCATCCTATTAGCTCAAAGGCTCAAAACACAGAATTTGAAACTTCTAACAGTCATACCTTGATTTTCAATACTTCATTCTCTTTGTTCATTTCTAAGAGCTGTAGGTCTTTTCCTTTTATCTTTTTCATGAGCAAATCCAAACTGCAACAAGAAGCATCCATTTCAGAATCAGAGCCCTGCTGAAGGTTTCCACAGTGCTGAAACGGACAAATGAAAATCATAGACCTAACTATCTTTTCCTCTATAAGCTTTGACAACAGTAATGATCATTTAGTGTTACATATAGCAAAGAGGCTTCAGATCAGCATAAATAAACATCTTTTGAATCTCAAATATCAATGAGAAATTCTGGAAGCACCTGACTTCTATATTTGCTCAAATTTGAACAGATTCTTATATTGAAAGAGGTAGAATGACATTTTAACTTTTATATTTTCTATAGTTTCAAATATACTGATAAGTGCTTTTTAGGAGATAAATAATGTCCACAAGGCCAGACATTTTTAAAAAATCTAAGTTGTCGACATAATTACATTTTTGTTACATTGCATTATAGACTAACAGTCAGACCTAGCAGTTACAATACATAATGGTCAATGTTTGGTGATGCTTCACTGTAATTACCTCATATTAAACTTCCAATCAGAGATATCAGAACTGAATGGCACTGCCATTATAACTTGATGTAAGCTCTAGCTTACTGAAAATACATTTGGAACATAAATATCATCTGGAATTGTGGACACACGGAGGTGAAAAAGAAATAGTAAACCATCTAACTTAACCTGTCCATTTTACAGATGTAGAAACTGAGGACCAGGGCCCAAGTTTCTGCAGCAAAGGAGCGCGAGAGCTCCTGGCACAGCCTCTTGAATAGTTACTGTGTGTTCTTTCTGTTCTTTCAATTTATTTCAAAACAGAGAAACTATTACACAATTATACATACCCTACAATTATAATAACAACTTCTATTTGTTAAACACCTGTTATGTGCCCGTTCATCTTTTACATGTTTTACATACAGTCCTTTATCTGAATACTGAAAACACTGGAAGGCACTAGGCCCTTTACACAGGTGAGGAATTTGAAGATGAAAGTTTAACGAACACACCTAGGGTTATACCTAAAGTAACTGCCAGATCAGAATTAGAATCCCAGTTTGTTTAACAACAAAATATATAATGTTTTCACCATAATATAATAACTACGTCTGTAGAAATAAAAAACAAAAAGAACATAGTGTATGTGGATAACATCCTCCCTCACCATAACTCTGCCACAATTTGGTTTCTTATAGTCCAGACCCTAGTGCATATTTCTACTCTCCATATACAAAGTAGGAATTATTTTCTTTTTTAATTTGTTAAAGAATATTTGACAGAAAAAACTCTTGTAGAAGGTAGATTATCAGCAGTGGTAGATGGCTACAAAGATCATTGATCAGTGCTTTTCAAACTTCAATATGCCTACGAATTACTGGGTGATAGATCTGGTTAAAAAATGCAGATTCTGAATCAGGAGGTCTGGGGTAGAGCCTAGATGCTGCGTTTCTAACATGCTCGTGGTGATGCTGCGCTGCTCGGACTGCAGACCACATTTGAGAGTAGCAAGGCCCTAGATCACTACGGTGAAATTTCTACAGGGCCAGAGGGCTGATGTTTTGATGCATGGTGGATCTGCTGACCTTCTGTGGACTGAGGTGGCTGAGGCAGACACACAGCAACACAATGTCGTCAACATTACTAGGAAGATCCTCCTATCTATGGTGGGCATTTGGTCCTCAATTTCTTTGGCCCATGGACAGCATTTGACAGAGGTGTCCCGCCCTGCTTCTGAAACCCTCTCCTCATTTGCCTTCAGTGACTCCTGCTAAAGTGGCCTTGACAGGAGTAGCTTCAAACCACAAAAGGTGAGCAGATCATCCACACATCAAATCACCAGCCCTCTGGCCCTGTAGAGACTTCGCCATGATAATCTAGAGAGTACTCTCAAGTGTGGTCTACAGTCCCAGCAGCTCAGCATCGACAGGAGCTTGTTAGAAATGCAGCATCTAGGCTCTACCCTAGAACCTTGAAATCTCCTGTTCCTTCTAATCCACCAGCCTGATCTCAGCTTCCTGGGATGGTTCTTCTTCCAAACATCTCAACACTGGGAATGGGCATCTCAAGACTCAGCCCTTAGATCTTCTCTCATTTCTCTCCACACTCACTCTCTTGGTAAACTTCTCCAGTTTCAGAACTGTAAATACAATCCTTAAATGCCCAAAATCTCTACCCTGTATCCTGGACCTTCTAGCTCAGTCTTCTACCTGCAGCTCCAGAATCAGATGTCCAGCTGGCTATTAGAAGCCTCTACTTGGAGGTCTAACAGGCAGCTCAACATAGTCCAAACTGAATTTTTTAATCTTCCCTATCATTCCTAAACATAACCTTGTTTTCTAGTTTAGAAGTACTTTAAATAATAATGGAAGCTAGTTATGTTAGTGTGGGAGGCTGAGGGTGATGAAAATGACTACATTTATGCATCATACCCCATGTTATGGTGGACTCTGTGGCCATGCTTACAGTGGACAACACTGATGAAGTACACTTGGCTGAGATGTGGTTTAGCTTGGTGTAATCCAGGCAAAGCTAAGTGCAGATTGCTCGACCTGAGGTATATAAAGCTGATGGTGGGGAAGGGAGTGCATTCAAGCTTATCAACTATTTATCTGACAAAATCTTCACTCAACTCAGGCCTAAAAGCTTCAACTGTGTATGTCTATTCATGTGGCCCATGTGAGACTAAAAGCTCTGCCTGTTATTGGGAAATGTTGCTGTCATGAATCCTGGCTAGACCAACATGTTCTCATTTACTTTCGATAAGTAAGCCTTGTTTAACATATTCAAGTAAGGCCTAGCCATTCCAATTTGATCTCTTAACATTTGTGGTTAAACATTTCACACATATGGCCATTAACATCTTTAGATATGCATGAAATATTTCAACACTCATCCTTTGAAGCTTCAATGAACTTAGTAATTGCCCACAAAGTTACTTTAAAAAGTCTAAATGGCTTTATGCTAACCTTCTGCAGGAAATTATTACCTTTGTATCTAGTTTGTTATTTGTACTGTCATGTCTTATTTCATCTTTAAACATTTGGGTTCTGATCTTTTCCAGAGTAGTTCGAATCTAGAAAAGGAAAAAAAAATTAATTTGTTTCAAAGGCATTTAATGCCGAAAGTTTTTTTCTCAATACCAGTTACAGGGTACCTGATTATCTAGAAAGTAATACATATATATTGACATCAGATTTAAATAACTGCCACCATCAACCTAACTTGCATTTAGGCTAATATTGTTTGGATTGCTGAAAGTAAGCATTTGGTCTTTACAACTCTTTCTCAGACAAATCTAAAACACATCACTTAAGTAAATATTATCCCCAAAACAGTTATTATTTAGTAATTAGTACTTAATACTATTTAGTTTTGTTTTGTCTTTTTAGTAATTTAGTACTAATTTTCTGTTTAGCAATTACTATAAAACAATTACTACTTAGTAATCACTATAAAATAATTACTGTCTACTAATTACTACAAAATAATTACTATTAAGTAATTACTACAGAATAATTACTGAGAGATCATATGCATTTATGCATGAAATATAAGCCCCATGTCTTGATGACCTATGGAGTTGCAAGACACTCAAAGATGATGGAATTAATTGATCTGAGCAAGTCATAAACTATGCCAGAATTTGTCCATTATTTAATTAAATAATCCAAAAAGGTAAAATGTGAAATTTCTCTTTTTATTCAGTATCCTCTTAGACTGTAAGACTGTGAGAGTAGGAGCGAAGTTTATACTCTAGCACATTTTTAAATTTTTTATTATTATAATTTTTTTTTTTTTGAGACAGAGTCTTGCTCTGTCACCCAGGCTGAAGTGCAATGGCATAATCTCCACTCACTGTAACCTCTGCCACCTGGGTTCAAGTGATTCTCCTGCATCAGCCCCCCGAGTAGTTGGGATTACAGGTGCCCACCACCACACCTGGCTAATTTTTTTGTATTTTTAGTAGAGACAGGGTTTTGCCATGTTGGTCAGGCTGGTCTGAAACTCCTGACCTCAGGTGATCCACCTGCCTCAGCCTCCCAAAGTGCTGGGATTACAGGCATGAGCCACTGTACCTGGCCTACTCTGGCACATTTTAAGTGCTTAATACATGTCTGTTGTAAGAAACAGTTAAGAATATATATTTCTTGTTAGCCATTATCATTTTGGATTCTCATAAGACTTCACACGTTTAATGAAGTGACATGCCAACCCGCAGTCACTGGCAATAGTTACCCTGAACTGTGAAAAGGAACAAGGTAACAAGAGGCACTAACTCAGCAGGAAATGTAAACATCTACTTGGGAACACAATCAACACTCATGAAACCACTGGAAAACATTATAAAACAGTAGGAAATCCAGTGGTGAATAGTGAGGGACAAATTAAGTGCTGATAGGTGTTCTGAACCCTCCTGGCCCATTATTCAATTTTACTGAGTGAGGAAAATTATTTTACTCCAAGCGTAGGAACAGTTTCATATCCTCAAGAGAAATGACTGAACATGGGTTTAAATTTCATTTAGGAAGTGTCCTTTGCCAAATTAGAGTTGTTCCTTTACATATGTTCTATGGAGAGGGAAACAAAGTCCTCCAGCCCATATTGGAATTTCTCTTTAAAAATCATATCATACTAATGATTTCTGCTACCCACATACCTTTTTCACATACTCGGTTTCTTCAATAATGTGAGCGGATGTAGACTCATACAAGGCAGAAGTATCTTCCATCTTATCCCTTGGGGGAATTTCTGTGGTCACTGTCACCGTTGTCATTGTGAATTCTGGCTTTAAGAAAACATAAATCAGCTAAGCAAAACAGACTGTTTTGATTGTATGATTATGTGGTTCATAAACTGAAATAAGTTGTTTTATCACTATGGTGAAATATAGCAGAAAAGCTATAAATCATTGGTATCTGTATATAGTCATAAATCCAGGAATTAATTTAATATAAAGCCATATCATCTGAAGGAATCTTTAATTAAAAATTTAACATTTAAATAATCTAAGAAGGTAAATCTGAAATTTCTCTTTTTATTCAGTATCATCTCAGACTGTAAAAATCTAAAATCTCAGACTGTAAAAAGGAATGAGGTTTATAGTCTAGCACATTATAAGCACATAATAAATGTAGAATTAACATGATACAATTATAACAAAATTATGTTTTTTTGTGTGTGTGTGTATCTTCATACATAGTCCGTGAAGGTGATTTACTATTAGGAGAACTAATAGTAAGAGTCTGGAAAAACCCCATGCCAACAAGAAGAGGATAGATTAAATAAACTATCAACTGCTAAGCAGTCATCACTAGGATATATTATTATCTCATGAAAAAGCATAGAGCAGAACAGAATATATAATATATTTTCTACAAGAAGGGTAGGAAATAGGAATGGAAGGAAGAAATCTATGTCTTAAGGTTTTAATACTAAACCATATATATATTTTATCTAACTATGAAATAAAATTGACAGAAAAAGTAATCGTCCAAAATAAAGGTGAAATGAAATAAATTAAACAAATAAATATATCTGTATATCAAGTTCTATAACCACAAGAATTATTCAAGTGATTAAAAATGACATACCAGGAACTATTGATCCCTGCTGTGCTATATTCTAATAACAAAAAGAATAGCAAAACAATCTTGAACAAATATTCACTCATAATATTGTTAGTGGAAATATTGGTATTGCTATTTTGAACTGCGAACTGTGTTTGTGTGTGTTTATGTACACAGGTTCACACCGTAGAATAAAGCCAACAGGTAATTGTGTTAACATCATGAAGAATCAGGCTATTTAGCATAAAAGAAAAAATAAAATATAGAACAAAAATGTTAGGTGAAGCTGGGCATGGTGGCTCACATCTGTAATCCCAGCATTTCGGGAGGCCAAGGTGGACCGATCACTTGAGGTCAGGAGTTTGAGACTAGCCTGGCCAACATGGTGAAACCTCGTCTCTACTAAAAATAAAAAAATTAGCTGGGCACGGTACACGTCTGTAATCCAGCTACTCGGGAGGCTGAGGTACAAGAATCACTTGAACCCAGGAAGTAGAAAATAATGATTTCTTTTCCTTAAAATAATATATATTCTACCTTTATTCACCGATAAATCTAGAAATAGTAGTGGTTAGCATCCCTCATGGCCAGACTGTAGTCTTTGAATATCATATCCTACTAAAAAGAAACTAGGACTTCTTGACTGATCCAGGTCTGGGGTAAGAAATATGTAAAGTGAGCCTATAATTATTGTTTACTATAATAAATAGTAAATAACCAATAAGTAAACTATAATAAAAAGCCCTGTGAGGTAGGATTATTAATCCTATGTTACTGATAAGAAGCCAAGACTCCACTCCCATAGCCTGAGATATCTGGTCATATCAGCAAGCAAAAGAAGTGATCAAATACTACTTGAATAAGACACAAAACCCATTCTGAAGAAGAATGTCTGTGATGGATTGAAACTTATCAAAAATGTTAAATCCCTGAATTTATGATGACTGAAGAAAAACCCACAACATCACAATGCTCACTGTCAACCTTTAGAAGCACATAAGGCAAAAGCTCAATGCACGTAAACCAAAAGTATACTAAAACCTGGCAAAAAAAAAGAAACAAGCATTTATTATATGAACTGTATTTCGTAGTAACCAAGTAGTTGATGAGGGAAAGTTTATTTATTGAATTCCAGCTAATAAATTCAAAAGGATTGATAAAATATAGAAAACCTATATTTTGCAACCCTTTATGAAGTAAAAAAACCTAAGCATCATCACTTAAAGCTAAAAACATTAGTGAATATTTAATGAGGAAACTTTAACCTGAGAGACCCCATTAATCAATCTTAACATAAATTAAGGATCTTAAGAGATACAGGACCAAATGCAACATATGAATCTTGTTTGGATTTTGATTCAAAAAAAATCAGCTATGTAAAGACATTTTTTAGACTAACTGGACAATATATGATATTAAAGAACTGTTGTAATTTTGCTAGCTGTGATAATTATGACATTCTTTAAAAGGATTGTATCTTTTAGTGATACCTACTGACATATTTGCAGGTGACATTGTGTTACATTTGGAACTGCTTTAAAACTCAAAGAGTGAGGTGAAAGCAGATGGGGATAAAGATTAAGGAAGTTTAGCAAAATATAGATAACTATTGAAACTGGGTGACAAGTCTGTAGGGTTCATTGTATTCCTCCAAGTATTTTGGTTTTGCTTGAAATTTCTATAATAAATAGTAAATAACTAACAAGTAAACTACAATAAAAAGTCCTGTGAGGTAGGATTATTAATCCTCTGTTACTGATAAGAAGCCAAGACTCCACTCCCATAGTGACATTAACTTACCCAAGATGAAGTAAAATTAAGAGCTAAAACTCCAACCTTGGTCTTTTAGAAGTTCAGAGATGTTTCCATCGTATTAAGACTGGCTTCCCTGGAGAGAAACAATAACAACAACAAAATATTTAAAATCTAACAATAACCTAGGCTGAAAAAAAACAAAGAATTTGCATATTTGAGAGCATCACTTTGAAACAAGATCACTTCTGGGGATAGTACAAAGTCCTTTAATCTTCAATGAAATTGACAGAATATGCCAAGAATTTTCCATTTTATTATAAATCCTCTTAGCAGCTATGGCTTCTATTAAATATTTGTTTCAGCGGAAGTTGATTTGGCAGCAGCAACTCTGCAAGTGTGCTTTTGCAAACTATGAGTGGAAGTACGTCTCTTACTGGGTCCTCTGAAGTCTCTTCCGGGATTAAGATATTGGTGCAAAACAACATTTAAATGCTTGAAGTAAGAGAAACACCCATAGGGTCAATATGCAGTACGCTTGGAAGCCAGAGAGAGGATGGTCAGGCCAGGGTAGGGGTCAGCAAACCCCAGCCTGGGAGCTCAATCCGGTATCCCTCCTGTTTGTACAGCCCCAGAGCTAAGAATGGTTCTTACAATTTTGAATGGTCAAACAAAAAATCAAAAGAAGAATAACATTTCATGGTACATGAAAATTATATGAATTTCAAATTTAATATTCATAAAAATGGTTGAAAAAATCAAAGGATAACATTTCATGACACATGAAAATTATATGAAGTTCAAACGTAGTGCCCATAAATGAAGTTTTACTCTAATGCAACATGGCCATTTGTGTACATGTCTTTTATGTTGCTTTAGCACCACAAACAGCAGAGTTCAGTAGTTGTGACAGAGCAACGCCTACAGTATGTGGCAGGCAACGCCTACAGTATTTCCTATCTGGCCCTTTACAGGAACCATTTGCTGACCTCTGGGTTAGGGCTTGGCAAGGAGTGGAGCAGGACCAGCTGGAAAATAGAGTGAAGCAAAGCAATCGATCTGGCCTGAGTTGGTTTTTATCCTCCAGTACAGTACCCTTGATCTACAGTCCCCTTTGACTGATTTACTTTCATTTTCCTTTTTAGTATGTTATGCAGTGTGTACATTAACAGATGATAAGAGGCATTTTATCACAGGAATGAATCACTCTTTAGAATGAATCCATCTGCATTCTCAGGCTCTTTCATAATTTGAAAATTGCATCGGGTCTTACGTCTTCCATCTTAAAATATACTCTCGTATGTACCTTTTATTCTTAAAATCAAGGAATTTTGTTTCTTGATCACTGATATTTCTGAAAACTTCCCACCTTTTCCACTTACTGGTTGGGCCATGTTAAACAAGTCACATAAAATCTTAGTCTTCACTTAAATAGCTGTCAGATAGGGGTGATAACACCTAGAGATATGAAAATGAGGTTTTTGGTTTTTTTTTTTTTTTAATGTCTGCTAACAGAAGGCACTCAATGGACAGTCACGGGCAATAGTGTTACCCTGTTATTTTATATTATCAATAGCCACAGAAGACAAGCAGGGCAGGTAGTTCACATCTATCTGGTTGCAAAGCTTTATAACTGTATCCATATGAAATTAAATTCCATATCTGTCTTTGGTTCAGAAAACTTTTGCACCCAGAGTCCTTGGTTTGTAGAAAGAAACCCAAGGGGAACATAAGCCAGCAAAGTCCAAATTGCCATATGGCATTACTATCCTAGGGAAAATCCATGTTAGCATTTTATTTCAGACAGAAGTAGATTAAGGGGATAAAAATTTCAAAATAAATCACAATCAGTTAATTAAAGTAAGGAAATACTTTTATTTGTCTTATGCTAGAATGGATTGAAGACAGCTTACAGGTGGCATCATGCCAAGAGGAGGTATTTCCTAGACAAGGGCCTTTCAAACAGGGCTCCCAGGGAGGAGGTGGAGAGCTGCTGAATAGACAGAGCTCTGCCACCTCAACTTCAACCACAGCAGCTCTGCTTTGTTCTGTCACACACACTGAATTTTTCCATGAGGCTTTCTGTGAAGAAAGAGGGTTCCACAGCTGAAACAGTTTAGAGGCAGCCTGCCTAGTCTCATGGCTCCATTCTGCCACTCTGTACCTGTGTGACCTCTGTCAAGTCCCTTAACTGCTCTGTGCCTCAGTTTCCTTAACAGTAAAATGAAAATAATATTAATTCTTAACAACAATAATCAATGTGGGGTTGTTCATGAGTTAATATTTGTCAAGCACTTACAGCAGCATATATAATATATAATAAATTATTTGTACATATTTGTCAAACAAGTACATAAAATATGAAACCATTATCCACAATTAAGGCTGACAAGCAATCTGAGTGGTTTCCTTTCTTCCAGGAAAGAAGCAGGTTACATTTTAAATAATCTACAGACTGAACTGGGCTATGAAGGAAAAATTGCTTTGGAGGACTTTAGGACTAGCAAATCCGTGGTACAAATTCCTTATTGCTAATGCGCTGATTATTTGTCAGTTTCCTCAAACAATGATGCTACCATCTAATGAAGAGTTTACAATCCACAAAGCAATGTACACATATTATAGTGAATTGTAATCCATATGATAAAGCACCACACCACCAGGCACCCAGGAGAATCTACCTGAACCTTGTGCTCTGTTTAATGACATGAGAACAGCAGAAGTTTTATACAATAAACAAACAAGTGCCTGTGACGGGCTGAACTGTGTCCTCCCTCCAAATTCATGTTAAAGTCCTAACCCCCAGTTCCTCAGAATGGGACCTTATTTAGAAATAAGGTTTTGCAGGTGTAATTAGTTAAGAAAACATGAGGTCAGGTACTGGAGTAGGGGCGATCCCTACTCCAATATGCCTGATATCCTTATGAAAAGGAGCAATGTGGCGAGAGACGAGAACACCGAATGCCCTGTGAAAATGAAGGCAGAGATGTAACGATGCTTCTATATGCCAAGGAACATCAACCATTACTAGCAAACCACTAGCAGGGGAGGGGCACGAAACAGATCTCGCTCACATTCCTGCAGATACCTTGATCTTGAACTTCCAGGCTCTAGAACTGAGAGATGATCCATATCCCTGTTCAAGCCACTCCGTGCGTGGTACTTTGTTAGAGCAACCCTAGAAAAAGATTACAGACACTGTTTATATTATAGAGACTGTAACAAGGGTGTTTCCTTTCTTTGCTTGACCCTTGATTCATTTATTGAGAGAGTAAATATTTACAGAAAGCCACTGTGTTAGGAACTGTGGTTACAGGGCTGAGCCATAGACCATAGTTTCATAGGATTTTCAGTACAGAGGGAAAGACAGACATTAAACAAACAGGTAAATATAGAGGGAGTCTAAGGGAGGCTGTGATGAATGACATGAAGAAAAGTCAATCAGGGGACTGAGGGTAAAAGGAGGTGCTGTTCTAGATGAGCAGTGAGGGAAGCTGATCTGAGGAGGTGGTATTTGAGCAAAAGATGAAGAAATCAAGTGCAAGCCGTGTGGCTCTCTAGGATCTAGGAGAAGAGAGTTCCAGGCAAGCGGGAAAGCAAGAGCAGAGGCTGGCATGTGCCTAGAGCAGTGTTCTGGTTTTTGTTGTTGGTGGTTTTTTTTTTTTTTTTTTTTTTTTTTTTTTTTGAGACAGGGTCTCACTCTTGTCCAGGTTTGAGTAGAGTGGCGTGATCTCTGCTTATTTCAACCTCCGCTTCCTGGATTCCAGTGATTCTCGTGCCTCAGCTTCCCAAGTAGCTGGGATTACAGAGGTGAACCACTACACCCAGCTAATTTTTTTGCATTTTTAGTAGAGATGGGGTTTCGCCGTGTTGGCCACACTGGTCTTGAATTACTGGCCTCAAGTGATCCACCCACCTTAGCCTCCCAAAGTGTTGGGATTATAGGCATGAGTCACGGCACCCAGTCGCTAGAGCAGTGTTCTAAGGAAACCACGGCAAACAGCAAAGTCTACCATTTTCTTTTCTTTTAATGTTGCAAGACCTTTTTCTTTTTGACCTAAACTTTTTGAGACTTCCAGTTTGCCTAAGGAGTTGTCTCCTTGGCCACATTAAAACAGGCTTAGCCGTTGCTATTACGGATCCCCCAGGATTGAGGCAAAGACAAGAGTGAAGCTGCCAGGTACTGCAAGGTGTAAACAACTGACCCCAGGTCAGCCCAGAGAAGCGGCAATAAAATCTGATTAACCACACAGAGGTATTCTCCACTCGTGTCTGGGGCCTGCTGATTGAAAAGCACCATGCTGGATGTCTGGCAGGTTTTGGCTAGCTAGTGTTTGAATCTCCTTCCCAGATATGCTGAGGCACCGTCTGTATGAGTCTTGCAGGAAAGGTCTCTTGTTCATGCTCACTCCCTGGAGCTGGGGCATAGGGAGAACACCTAGAATCAGCCAAATGAGAGCTCCTGCTAGAAGTGCAACTCAGGGAATGGCCATCTGGCTGGTTGGAGCTGGAGGCAGTGGAAATCCAGTCATTGTTCAGGAAAGGGAAGGAGTCTGTGACACAGAGTGGTGCTTCAAGTGGCAGCAAATTCAGTGGCCGTATCCAGTGGTCAGTGGCTAGTGGCTATGTCAGGAGGACCCTAACTCCTCATCCCACAACCTGATTTCACTGGTGTCCTAGTATATGAGATCCTCCCATTTTCCAAACCTAGTTTTTCAACATTCCCTTCAATTCCAGTAGCTGCTCTATATCCTCTCGGTAAATTCTTCTTCTACTAAGTCAGCCAGAATCAATTACTCCGGTTTGCAATCAAGAGCCCTGCTTGGTTTCAGTACAGTTTCTGAGTTTTCAGGTTTTCGTTTCCTGGTTCTAAGGGATTATTTGTTCATTTTTGATCACTATTTTATGGAGCTTGAATATTAGAAACTGAAAAAGCAAGTTACTACAAAAGTGCCACAAGGATAATTCGGTTATATGAGGGAAAACAGTGAACTATCTCCAAACCCTTGATGAGACTAATTGTGCCCTGAATACTAAATAGCACACCTGTTCTGCAGCTACTTTACACAGCACAATGGTGACATCCAGTGTCAGCTGGCTAAATCTCAGGTGACTGTGCAGTTTACCTGAAAATGACACACAGTATACGAAAGACATGCATGTTACACTGTACCCAAGTTCTGTTTTCAAATAAGAATCTAAGCTTTTGCTAAGTAGAATTAATTTTATTCAACTGCATGCTACTCATTTGTATATACACATATATTATAGCCAGTGCTACAGAAAATTCTTAGATATAAGATAAAAGCTATTTTGGAGGAAAAATGAAATATTGGTGTAAACACAATATACAAATGCATACTATTGACAAAACATGTGCCACTTACCAAATAATTTTTCACATATTGCCAAAATTAATCATTACAACACTGTGTTATAGTTATTATCTTCAGTGTGTGTGTATATATATTATATATGTGTGTGTGTATATATACATATATATATATATATATATATATATATATATATATATATAAAATGCAATAAGGCACAAAAAGGGATGTAAGATTTTCAGGGTTATAAGAACCTCATCAACTGAACACAAATAGGCTGACCCCAAATTCAGATGTCTTTTTCATGAAACAGTCTATCCTCATAGTTCACTGGCATAATTTGAAGCATTGAAAAACAGCTGAAAGTTTCAGCCAATGTTCAGTTCAGCAACTAAACTGCAAAAAGGTGCAAAGAGCATGCATCCCTTCCCATCTGGAGAAGAGTGGGAAGCAGGGGCCAGGATTTGTTAAGTGAGGACTGTATGCCTGGTAGGGTATGCTCTCTATAATACTTCTCACATATGCCCTGAGAGGTTGGCATTATTATTCCCATTTTGCAGATGAAGAAACAAGGCTCAACAATACAGACAAAGATAACTAGTTGGTGGCCATTGGATCCCAAGCCACGAGTTGTCTGGCTCTCTCTCAGGAGTCTGCTAGCTCCTTCTAACTTACCACTTTGCCTCCGCTACATTCTGAAAGAATTTCTAAGCTTCAACTTCTTGGGCCCAAGATAGCTGAAGAATCAAAGTTTTCCAAAGTAGGTCACTAAGTAGCAGTCACAGAACTCCTGATGGGATGTCCCAGGTGTGTCCTTCAGGAGCCTGAACAGATGTTGTTGTCCCAGTAGATTTACTCCATGAACAAAGGCAGTTTGGCTGCATGGCTTAAAAACAAGGGATTTGCACTCAGTTGTTCTGCCTACAAGACTCTGTTCCACTTCCTCGCCAGCTTGGAGGTCCTGAAAAATGATTTAAACTTCCTAAGCCTCGGTTCCTCAACAGAAAAATTCAGATGAGAATGCCAACTTTCTCAGAGTTATGTTAGGATTAAATGAGATATTGCATGAAAAGTGCTTAATGGAGTATCTGACTTCATGCACATTAAATTAATATTGAATCATAATGTTTATACTCACAACTTATTGTGGACATTTGCTTGTAGGACATGATTTGAAAGTGTCAGTTCCCAAGCTTAGTTTTCCCCTCACAATTCCTTCCTTACCCAATCAGCCAATTGTTCCTCCTGACTTGAACTTCTCTATTAACAAGTCACCCCAAAACCTGATTAACACTTGCCAGTCAATAAAATATAAAAGGAAGCTGAGGTCAATGACATATGTCACAGTCACTTGCAACATTTACATGATGTCCTTTTAGAAAATGTCATTTGTGGCTCTATAAAATACTTTAGGAGTGAAAAGCCCAGGAATTTATAAAACACCTACAGTTTTCTGAGCTTGTCCTGGATTATTTTAGCTTGAACATAATTTACGTCATTTAAAAAACTATCCAACAAGGGGAAAAAGAGAAACCATAACAGTTCTGGTGAGGATGTGGAACAGGTGGAATTCCTGTCTGTTGCTAATAGGAATGGAAAATGTGGAGCTGCTGCGGACAACAGCTTGGCAGTTTCCTATATAGTTAAATACATAGTGTACAACCCAGAAACCCTCTGCCTTGGTATTTATCCAAGTGAAATGAAAAGTTATATTCCATAAAACCTGCACACAAATGTTCATAATTGCCAAACACTGCAAACAATTCAAATGTTCACCAACAGGTGAATATAACTCCTCATTAAGAAGGAATGGACCAGGCACAGTGGCTCACACCTATAATCCCAGCACTTTGGGAGGCCGAGGCGAGCTGATCACCTGAGGTCAGGAGATCGAGAGCAGACTGGCCAACATGGCGAAACCCCATCTCTACTAAAAATACAAAAATTAGCCAGTTGTGGCGGGGCATGTGTGTAATTGCAGCTACTCAGGAGGCTGAGGCACAAGAATCGCTTGAACCTAGGAGGCAGAGGTTGCAGTGAGCTGAGATTGTGCCACTGCACTCCAGCATGGGCGACAGAGTCAGACTCTGTTTCAAAAAAAAAAAAAAAAGGAATGAATTACGGATATACACAACAACATAGATAAGTGTCAAATGCATCATGCTAACTGAAACAGCCAAATTCAAGGGGTTACATATTCTATGGTTCCATCTATTTGACATTCTAGAAAAGTAAAAACTGTAGGAATCAAAAGGGGTTAGTGGTTACTTAGGACTGGCAGTGGGAGACAGGCTGACTACAAAAGGAACACGTAGGACTTTGGGGTGGCGGAATATATCTTGTTAGTGATCATGGTTCTATGACTATAACAATTTCCCAAAACTTACAATACTCTACACTGAAAAAGATGAATTTGTACATGTTATTTAAAAAAATAGTAATCTGGCAGGATCTAGAAAAAGCAATGCACAATTGAGATTTCAAAATTCAAGAACCTTCACTGATTTTATCAGAAGTAACTGGAAGCCAAAATTAATTGGATTTGTTTTTTTTTTCATTCAAATTCTTGACCTCCAAAACAGTGTAAATGATAAAATATATATATACATATATAGAGATAGATAGATAGCAATGGAATCAGTGTTGTTAAAAACAACAGGCAACTGGGCTGCTGATTCTAGCTCATGCTACGTGACTAGTCAGTTAAACTTAGCATTCAGTATGACAGAAACAAGGAAAGCCGGTTTATTAAAGGTGATAAAGTAGAAGGAAATATATAATAATACATAGGAAATATAAGAATATTTCCAACAAACTTTAAATCTAATTCATGAACCTAGAACTTTTTTTCTCATCTATCCATTCCTTTTCTAATAGCTTTCTAGATCACAATATGTTTTCATTCTTCATATTTGTCCATCTGCATATACACTGTTGGGTCAATGATGAAAATGTCTACTTCTTCAGTGTCTGAAACAGCCAGGACCCTACTTTTCTTTTTCTTTTCTTTTCTTTTTTTTTTGACAGAGTCTCACTCTGTCACCCAGGCTGGAGTGCAATGGCTCAATCTCAGCTCACTGCAATCTCCGCCTCCCAGGTTCAAGCGATTCTCCTGCCTCAGCCTCCCGAGTACTTGGGACTACAGGCATATGTCAGCACACTTGGCTAATTTTTGTATTTTTAGTAGAGATGGAGTTTTACCATGTTGCCTGTGACTGGTCTCAAAATCCTGACCTCAGGCGATCCACCCGCCTCAGCCTCCCAAAGTGCTGGGATTACAGGCGTGAGCCACCAAGCCCGACCATGACCCTACTTTTCATCGATACCATCGCCCACCCTCCCACACCATGAAGATGTTTGATGTATCCAAGAGCAGCGTCCTACCAAATTCAGGTGTTTATAGAAAGACAGAAGTGTCAGAGGCAGCCTCCCACTTTGGGTAAAACTAAGTTCCTTGTATCAGCTCACAACAACGTAAGTGACCTCATCAAAATAAATAGCAGGTGCTTACACTTCAATACCAATCAAGCCTTCTTTCTCTTGATAAACCAACATAGCTTGGTGAATGTCTCCGCCCCGGAGTATTTGAAAGTGAGAATGATGAAGGTGGATTCCTGTAGATGGTAAATACCTCTTAGGAGATACTTGGTATAAAATCATCAGTATAAGGCTAGAAAAAAAAATGCATTTGTTTTAGAATTTTAAAAATCCTTATCAAGGAAACAAAGGTGTATTATCAATCGAGATTGATTACTCCATCCAATCACACACAGATCATCAAAACAGTAGTAGTATTCTCACCTAGGAGTTTTAGGAAGTTGTTTTGACATTTCCAGCAGAAAAAAATATGTTGCAAATGAAGACATTCAGCTTTGGAAAACTATATTATTTAACCTACATTATCTTCTTTTCAAATTGTAGATGTTAAAAAAAAAAATCTTTCGCATTCTAAATTGCGCATAAAATAGACTTCAAAAGCTGGCCACAGTGGTTCACATCTGTAATCCCAGCACTTTGGGAGGCCAAGGTGGAAGGATTGCTTAAGGCCAGGAATTGGAGGCCAGTCTGCATAACACAGTGATACCTCGTCTGTGAAAAAAAAAATTTAATTAGCTAGGCGTGGTGCCACGTTCCTGTAGTCCCAGCCATACAGGAGGCTGAGGCAGGAGGATCACTTGAGCCCAGGAGTTTGAGGCTTCAGTGAGCTAGGATCCTGACACTGCACTCCAGCGTGAGTGACAGAATAAGACCCTGTCTTGAAACACACACACACACACACAAACAGACCTCAAGTTATTTTGATGCTCTTTTTTTTTCCCCAAAAGGAACTTGCAATTTGAGTAGGAACTTAAAGGCATTCAGAGAGACACTGTCTTCTTTTTAGGCTTACAGAACTGACTAGATTTTTATAAAAGGATTTCTGTTCAACTACAGAAATCTCCCTAAGAGGGTATTTAAGCATAAGTTGCCAAACATGACCCACCCCCACCCCCACCCCCAAAATGCATTTGCCATAATAGCACAAAGGAAGGTCAATGGAGATATATAAGAAAACAATTCTGGCGGGAAACTGCTATTCCAGTTTCCTGATTCCTAATAGAGGTATACCAAAAGTCAATGTTCTTGTAAAGTTAAGAAGTTCTTTTTTGTTTGTTTGTTTGTTTGAGGCAGAGTCTCGCTCTGTTGCCCAGGCTGGAGTGCAGTGGCAAGATCTCAGCTCACTGCAACCTCCACCTCCCAGGCTCAAGCAATTCTCTTACCTCAGCCTCCCGAGGAGATGGGATTACAGGCACACGCCACCACACACAGCTAGTTTTTAAAAAAATATTTTTAGTAGAGAAGGGGTTTTACAATGTTGGCCAGGCTGGTCTCCAACTCCTGACCTCAGGTGATCCACCTGCCTTAGCCTCCCAAATTGCTGGAGAAAGTTAGAAGTTCAGACTAGTCTCGCTCTGTCACCCAGGCTGGAGTACAATGGTGCAATCTCGGCTCACTGAAACCTCTGCCTCCTGGGTTCAAGCGATTCTCCTCCCTCAACCTCCTGAGTAGCTGGAATTACAGACACATGCCTCCATGCCCAGCTAGTTTTTGTATTTTTAGTAGAGATGGGGTTTCACCATATTGGTCAGGCTGGTCTCGAACTCCTGACCTCGTGATCTGCCCAGCTCGGCCTCCCAAAGTGCTGGGATTACAGGCGTGAGCCACTGTGCCCGGCCAAGTTAAGAAGTTCTTAATGTTGGTTTGTTCTCTAGACAGTTATACGCAGAAAACACCACTGCTTAATAGGAACCTGGATATTTAACTCTTGGCATTCATATTTAAAATTATCATAAAAGAGAGTCAAAGCACCAAATAAGAAGCTGGCTCACATCAGTTATTCTCACATTATGCTACCATGGAAGCTGCACCAACATATCTGTTTTACCATGCAAATGTAATTGCATAAACGTCTACTAAATGGTGAACAAAATGTAGCATAGCCATGGCATGGAATAAACCCTAGTCAAGCAATAAAAAGGAACCAACTACAGATACATGTGACAACCTGAATAAATCGAAACAACTATTCTAACTGAAAAAAGCCAGATGCTAAAGACTATATATTGTACGATTCCATCTGTATGAAATGTCCAGAAAAGGCAGATCTAAACAGACACAATAGAATAGGGGTTGTCTGGGGCTGGGGTAAGAATGGGAGTGATTACAAACAGGTCCCAGGGATGTTTGGGGAATGATGAAATGATATAAAATTGGATTGTGCTAATGGTTGCACCATTCAGTAAATTTACCAAAAATCATTGAAACACTTGGATATATTTCATGGAACATAAATTATATCTCCAATAAAGCTGTTAAAAAAAAAAACAGAAAAGTAAGAATAACTTGAATAAAGATGCTATTTTCCTCTGGGGGAAAATCTAATTATAGTCATATTTTTCTAATTTATAGCAAAAAAATAATTTAATGGATAGATTTTTTTCCATTTTAAATTTTTTGTTTATTAATTTTTGTCTCTAGATTATTGTCATCCATATACAAGTTTAATTTTTATTTAATTTGCATGAAATTGATACTTAGCTATTTTAAGTTAATATTTCATAGCATTAAGCCTGAAACACATAATTCCTAAGTTCTTCCCCAACCTAAACAAAAGAGAAAACCACTGACCAGAATAACACGCAAGCTCCTCTATCATTTTTAGATTTGACTATTTAAATCAGTTTAAGGAAATATGTGATTCGAAACTAATCTGGTTTCAGTCACGGTCGAAATTGAATGGATCATTGTGGTCTGTAAATCTATGGCCTTGACTTGGGGTGGCCTGGAGGACTCCAGTGTAGTCAATTCCAGGAGGACAGAACTGTGTCTTATTTACACAGGGCTGTGTTTGGCCCAGACCTTCTTCCCCTCCCATCTGGTTCTCTCACACAGAACACAGTGCCCTCAATAAATATTGTTTTAGTGATTACATGAATAGGCCCACAAATTTACAGATGCACCAAATAGTTTCTAATACTGAATGTACACACACACACACACACAATCTCTCTCTCTCTCTCTCGTTTTCCAAACCCACATAAATGGCTGTTTTTGTGCTTAGTAAATGACATTCATTTAAACATGTTAGTAAATTCATGGTAAAATTTTGCCATAATGAAATATTTTCAATCAATAAATAGCCATATAATTTTGATGTAAATATCTCAGTTCAAAAGATGAGAAACTACTACTTTAAAAGACTTTTACATTCCCACCAAAATCTTCAGTTATTTCCCTTTTCAGTCATTATTCCAAGCAAACATACACCTCATTTTTCAGCTTTGTCTAAATCTAGCTTACAGTTTTTAGCTTTGGCCAAAATTTGGATTACAATTCACCTTCAGTGTTGAGCACCCTGTAAACAAATAAGCTAACAAATAACATGCCTATCAGTAATTCACAAAATAGCATCAGTATTAATTTCAAAAGTCTCTTTCTAGTTAGGACAAGGGATCAATTTGTTTTGTAAATAACAAGAGGTAAGAACCTTCTTATGACGTTGGCCTTATGACGTCAGCCTGGGTCCCAGGAAGTACAGTTGTTTTCATTCTTTCTGCAAACATTTGAGGAACCATACGGGGACACTCCCTGCCTTGGGCAGAAATTCCTGTGTCAAGGGCCTTCACCCAAACTGGGAGTGCGGTGGAGAAGGGAGTGGGCAGCAGGGGAAAAGCGTAACAAGAGCACCAATTGTGTCTGCCAGGGTACCTGACACTCCTGCCCAGCTCACATTTCAGGAAAACCAGACTTCAGTAGCTCTGAATATTTAATAGCATTAGGTAAAATCAAAAGGACAGATTATCTCCTCTCTATCACAAACACAGAATAATTCCTTTTTGTATTCTGACACTTCATCCGATCTATATACACCAAGAAAGTAAAAGAGGTTTTGATTCCTAAAATAAAACAATTAGAATATAATGGGGAACAGATGCAGCTTCAGTTAGGTTCAGGGCTTGTTGCTTTTTCCGATCCTTATATTCAATTTTGTCTTCACTTCCAAAAAGGCTGAAAATTCACAGCTATGTTATCATCCAGTCTAAAAACTACACCTGCACGGTCCCATACTAGTCTTTAGTAAGATAAGAGTGTTCCTTTGTCTAGCCGCCTAGCACTCCTGTAACTTCCAGCTCTAAAATCTCCTGATGCCTACTCAACATGAAGGAAAGGGTCAAGCAATGGGCTGTTCTTTTAACTACACCTGCAGCTGCGGAAGTCCGGACAAATGAATGAAGACAGCCACCCTCATTCATCTCTGCTGTTTAAAAAATACGAGCGCAGTGACCTGTCAAAGTCACCACGCTGGAGTTCCCAGGTCAGGGCGTTTACCGCAGGACTTTTCTCCACGGCCTCTGAAATTAGCAGGCAGAAATCGCGGGGACCCCTGACAAACGGATTGTATAACAACAACCTAAATAAATAATCAGTTGTGTGCCGGGTTAAGTAGGGGTTCCTCTCTGCGAAAAAAAGCAACTCTTCCCAGTGGAGAAGAAACTTCTTGCCCAGGAAATTCGAGCCCAGAACCGAGGTTTTCAGGGAGGATTACCTCTTCACCAAGGACCCTTTTACAGGAAATGTCTTTGATGCCAGGAGCTCCGCTGGGGAAGCCGCTGGAAAGGCACCTGGACACCCACATACCTGGAGGGGATGCAAGGGCGCGCCGCAGGCACCCGGCCCGAAGGTCCCTACCTTCGGACTCGCCTACCTTGGGGGGCGCCCAGCCGGCACGGGGTCCCGGTGCTGCTCCTCCCCTGGGTGATCGGGCCTTGGGGCCAGGGTCGGTTGCCAGGGTCCTGGGAGTGCAGCCGCCACCGCCCGCAGGTTTGGCTCCGCTCCGCGGGGCGCGCCCAGGGCAGAGTCCGGCGCCGGTGAGGCTCGGGGAGGAGTCGCAGCGGGACGCGCCCGCCCATCTCGGGAGAGCCAGGCTCTGCCCCTCACGCCCCTCGCTAGGGTGCTGTACAGGTGGGTTGGGGGAGGGGATCGGCTGCTGCTTTTCAAGAAGTTTCTATTTGCTCCCTAAGTTTATAAACTTTTTTGTTTTTAAATAATTTTTGATTTTATTGTTTCTAGTATAAATTTATGGCGTACAAGAGCATTTTTTTGTTTGTTTGTTTTTTTAAAAAAAAAAAACCTTTCTTTTGGAACTTAAATAAAGTTGCAAAGATAGTAGAGAGAGTCTTCTATATACCCCTCAGTCGGTGTCTCCTAATGCCTACAGCTTCGACAACCATGGCACATTTGTCAAAACTACGAAATTCACATTGGGCCCGGAACGGTGGCTCACGCCTTATAATCTCATCATTTTGAGAGGCCAAGGCAAGAGGGAGGATCGCTTGAGCTCAGAAGTTCGAGACCAGCCTGGGCAACACAGAGAGACCTCATTTCTACTAAAAATATTTTTAAAAAGAAATTAACATTGATCTGCCACTATTAACACTAATCCAGACTTGATGTAGCTGTCACTAGCTTTTAGGCTAACCCCTTTCCCTTTCAGGATCCTGGCTGGGATACCACTCTGCATTTAGCTTCCTGTGTCCTTTGTCTCCTCTAATTCATGATAGTTTCTCTGTCTTTTCTTGACTTCGACAGCTGTAAGGAATTCTAGTAAAGTACTGTGGTAAAGTATTCTGGTAAGGTATAGTTTTGTGGGGGTACCTCGACACCCACTTATGTGGGTGTTATCTACTGTTTTCTTCTCATGATGAGACTTGGGGGAGGAAAGCCTCAGAGATGAAGTGCCTTCCCCATCTCATCCTCTCAGGGACGATGGCACGATGGCCATGTGATTTATCACTGGTGACCTTGACCTTGATCCCTTAGTTAAGGTTGTGTCTGCCAGGTTTCTCTACTGCAAAGCTGTTTTTCTCTTTCCATACACTCTACTCTGAATGGCATGACTCAATTCAACCCACACTCAAGATGAGGGCAAGATTAAACTCCATCACAGCGGAGGGAGTATTCATATATTATTATTTAGAATTATTCTGTAAGGAAGATATGTTCCATCTCTCTTGTTTATTCAATCATTTATGTCAGTATTTGTTATGTCAATATGGACCCATGTATATTTATTTTATATTTTTGGCTAGAATTCAACACTACATTATTAATTTTGTTGCTCAGATGGTTCCAGCTTTGACCACTGGGAACTCTTTCAGGTTGGCTCCTGTGTCTCTCTGAAAGTTCATAAACTTTTAGGATTGTTGGGGGGGGGGAAGTGTATTTTCTCCACCCCCCTCCTCAACATTTAACAGATTGAGAAAACTTCAATCCAAATCCTTCAATATCCAAGGGCTTTTCAGAATCTTCCTGGGAATCCTACAATTACTGATTCCCACCACAATTAGAGAGAAATGTTATTTAATTTTTTTTACTAACAGATTAACTTGTAGATTGTGACCCAATTGGAGAAGTGAAAGTTGATGGTTCTTAGGTAATTTTTTTCTTAACTAATCCTTTTGGTTCTATTAAATAGATATATGTATATTTACAGACAAATCATGTTGCAAAGAGCCATGGATGTTTATTATAAGTTTCAGCACTGAAGAAATCCAGCTGTTGAGGATCATTTGTTACATTGCCTTGGTTCGCTCATGTTTGCATTTGCAAGTTGGTTCCACAAACACCACATTTCCTCCTTCTGAGCTTGGCTTTTGCTCAGCATTTGACACCGCCTGCTTTCTGAGACTTGTCCACCTCTCTTCCTGGCATTGACCCTTCCTGGAGAAGGAAATCTACTTCTCCATTAGCTTGGATTGAGCTGGGTAAACACAGGATGCAGTAGAGTACCAGTGAGTCCTCCAGAACTGCAGAGCTAAATCATTTTCTATCTTTCAACTATTTTTAACAAAGATGGTAACAAAAGTAAAAGTTAAAGGAAAACATTTCATGCCTAAGTCTCACCATATCTGCTATGGACTGAATGGTGTTCCCCATTAAAGTTCATATAATGGAATCCTAATCCCCAATGTGGTGGTGAAAGTGGGGTCTTCGGGAAGGAATTAGGTCATGAAGGTAGAGCACTCATTAATGGGTTTTAGTGCCCTTCTAAGAAGAGACAAAAGGCTGGGAATGGTGACTCATGCCTGCAGTTTCACCTCTTTGGGAGGCCAAGGCAGGTGGATTGCTTGAGTCCAGGAGTTTGAGACCAGCCTGGGCAGTATGGCAAAACCTCATCTCTACAAAATATACAAAAATTAGCTAAGCATGGTGGCACACTCCTGTAGTCCCAGCTTCTCAGTAGGCTGAGGTGAAAGGATCACTTCAGCCTAGGAGGTAGAGGCTGCAGTGAGCTGAGAGTGTGCCACCGAACTCCAGCCTGGGCAACAGAGTGAGACTCTGTCTCAAATAAAGAGATGGGGAGAGAGAGAGAGAGAGACGAGATCTCTGTCATGTGAGAACACAGCAAGAAAGCAGTCATCTGCAAACCAGAAGCAGGCCCCCACAGACACCACATTTCAGAGTGCCTTGATCTTGGACTGCCCAACCTCCAGAACTGTGAGAAATAAATAACTGGTTTAAGCCAGTTTAACACCAGTCTATGTTATTTTGTTACAGCCCCTCGAAATAAGACAATATGCCAGAAGAAATCGACAAGGTCAGATATGAAGTTGAGATTCTTGTGTACGTTTCTGCAGGGAGAGGGGAGGCTTTAAGTGAAAGTGGTCATTCTAATTAGAATGAAATCATAATTTTATTTCATCGTTCTGCAAATAGACTCTTCCCTCGGTAACTATAATAAACCTTTTGTGGAGGGGAGCAGAGAAAACTCAGAATTCATGAGAGTGTGGAGTCACAATATATTGGCAACCTCCAGAGGGAAGCTCAGGAGAATCTATAAACTATTTATTAACTTAAAACTCCAGTGGTGTTTCTCAGGGTTTGGATATTGGGGGGTTAGGGATGAGGTGGGGATTGATGTTTATGAATTTCTCTTACAGCTGTTGCCTTTGATTATTTTCATGACAGCATATGTACAAACCATTTAAAATTTTTCTAGAGCTGTATATCTTCACACTTTTAAGATTATCCACATTAAGGAAAAGTATTACTATTACATAATGTTCAGAGTGGCTTTGGTTGGGTCTGATAGAGATTAGATGGGGACTAAAGTATCCCCAAACCACCCAGGGTGCCCTCGTTGAATAAATCCCTTCTCCTACTCACTCCACTAAAAAGAGGAGGGATTGAGGGTGCAGAAGAAAGCAGCAGATGCAGTTTCCCCTCCTGAAGAACACTACGAATTGTCACCCACGTTGAAAGAGAGTCTAACTGTAAATCTAACACCCTGCCTTGTGATATTGAGAGCTTGTGGCTTGTGGCATTTGGACCCAGGCTCATATTTGAAATTGCTGTTGTTTACTTCTGTTCAGGGATTATTTGCTGAAAGGGAAAGTTTTGTGTGTATGTGTATGTGTGTGTGTGTGTATTTAGTGCAACACATGCACATACACACACACACACACACACACACACAAACACAAACACACACCATTGTTTAAAACATTTCATTGCCTCCCCATGAGCTCTTATTGAAAACCTAAACCCTTCCCTAGGGAGAGAAGTTGCTCTGCTCTCCCCCATCCACCTCTCCTGCTTTATCTCTTGCCACATTGTTTTTCAACAAGGCTGGATGATTTGTGGTGTTCCAAACCAACTCTTGTTTCTTACCTTATTCCTTTTGTTGCTCTTGTCTCACCTCCACCCCTGACTCCATAGATCAGAATGTTCTTTCTCCTCTTCTTTGACCTGGAAACTCCTTTTCCATTTATTTCCTATGTATAGGGAAACCTTCCCTGAGCTCCCCAGTTTATGTTGGGTGTCCCACTTAGGTCTTCCCATAAAGTGCTTGATGCACTGCATTTGCTTTTCTGTAAGTTTTCTGTAGGTACTGTAACAAATAACTACACTTGGCTGCTTACGACAATGCATATTTTTTGTTATAAAGTTCTGTAGGTCAGAAATGTGTCATGGTACCAAGGTAAAATCAACTGTTCCTTACTGGAGCCTCTTGGGGAGAATTTATTCCCTTGCCTTTTCCAGCCTTTTGTAGAGGCTGTCTGCATTTCTCCACTCATGGCCCCTTTCTACACCTTCAAAACCAGCAGCACACTTCCCCCGACTCTGTCCCACTTTCACTTGTAAGGACCTTTGTGATGACATTAAGACCAACTAGATGACCCAAGATAATCTCCCTATCTCAACATCCTCAACTTCATCACATCTGCAAAGTCTCTTTGCCACATAAGATAACATATTCACAGGGACTGAGGATTAGCAAATGGACTTCTTTGCAGGAGGGCATTATTCTGCCTACCATACTTCTGTCCCCATAGGTCAGGTCATAATTCAACCATTAATTAGGTTTTGTTATGAAATATTTCATTTTTAAGGCACAAAATCAAGAAGGCTTTGCAAAATTATAAAGGAGGCATGCTCCCATCACTTTTTTGATCATGCCTCTGCCTGCCTTTCCCTCCTGTCCTCTCACATTCCTATGATGCCTCCATAATGCCACCCTAAGGAGTTCCTGGTATTGGATAATTTTCCAACTTCTTCCTCCTCTCCCATACCTACAGTCTTTCTACAATTTCTGTGACTTATGGGAAGGAAAAGGGAATGCAAATATGGAAGTTACAGCATTGAAATTTAACTCTATGAGTCCCACAAGTCTTGCATTTTGAGCTCCGAGCTCACAATGGAGCTGATTGCTAGGAAAAAACACCCTATACGTAATGTCTCTCACAAGCTTAGGACAAAACTCCATCTATTCTACACACTTCACAGCTGATGTGCTAAGTGTTGGGGTCCATTTTACAATTTTAAATTTCAAGGAGTTTGCACTTTAAATGGGTAGATCACATATATGCACATAAAAATACCTATAAATGCAATTAGATAATAAGCTAAAATATTTTCAAGCAATAAATCATCACTGAGTATTAGTGAAGATACTAAGAACCAGAAAACTAAAAGAAAGTACTGACTTTAGTTGGTGTTCTAGGGAAGGCCTCAAGAGGTGGGTAGGCTTGGCATAGGTTTTTGAGAATAATTATCATGTTATTCTGGGAAAACATGGAAGCCTTTAAAGGTCAGACACAGTTAAAGGCACCAAAACAAGTCAATGTTCAGGCAGACTGAGAATCTACCAAGTAGATCAGTCCACCCAAACCACAGGAGACTAATGGGAGGTAAAGCAGAGAGGTGTAAGCAAGCCTTGAGTAACAAACAAGAAGTACAGGAAATACAGTTTTCTTGTCCATCTCTGCTAAGAAAGGAAGGGAAAACAATATGGTAGGAACTGAAACTCTGGTTATTAAATGAGTTCATTAGTAAAATAATTAGCCAACGCTTATCAACAATATATGAATGTCTACTTGTATATACAAGTCTGTCTACACAGGTGAATCTTTTTCTAGGACTCCTTTCACATAATAGGTACAGAAACCAAGACATAACCAAGAGTGATATTCAGCATATGCACCTATGGGTTGAGCAGTAGTACTGACCAATCAGAAAAGCTGCCAGCCATAATAGACAACTGGTGAGTATGAACCCAGGTGAACCAGCAAAAAGTCAGCCCTAAACATCATTATTTAAAATGATTGCTGCTCTCTTAGCAAAACTAAATATCCTGTTGGAAATGCCTTTTCAAAGCATCCAGTTGGAGTTATTAAGTTCTGATTTCTGAAGGCTTTCTTTCTGTTGATGAGCTTGGTTCACTTTATCTTAACAGTAGCTGGAATAATAAATAAGTTTTCTCTGCACTGTGAGCCCTTCCCCCTAAGTAAAGAACTGATAGAGAAAGGTGAAAGAAGACATGAAGGTTGAGATGTGTATTCTAAATTCAGGTATTTCTAAGCTTGGAGGAGGGATGTGAAGCCCAGGATAAGGCTGTAGGAAGGCTGTGTTAGACAAGCTTATTGGTTATAGGTAGAGCCTAAATTTCAAGACTACTTGTCTTTACTATTTATTCACCTTCTCTCCCTTTATTCTCATGCTATCTTCAGTTGGTAAAGACAATTTCAATATTAACTTCAGAAGCTCATGTTGGTTTGTTTTTATTTCTTCTGCTGGAATAGAAGAAATCTTACTGTATTCCCAGGCCAAACAAGATGAATTTTCTTTAATTATCCAGTGTTTGAACCTGTTCACACACTGTAGTGAAAACCATAACTTTACAAAATATTCGTGCTTGTTTTTAAAGCTATTCTCTAACAGTCTATGGGATTTTGGCTTTCTATCCTTTTTGCAACAGCAGTGTTTTGGGGAATAATTGTGGTTTGATACCTATATCTCTGTTTCTTGTTTTTTGTTGTTGTTTTTTTTTTTCATTTGAAATATTATCTTTCTTGATGGTTTGGTAAGTGGATGGTATCAAAATAAAAATTTTGGAAAAAAATATAATGTCTTCACGTTAGCTCAAGTAATAGTGGGGAGTTAATATTAGGGTCCACATGGCAATAAGGAAGATGGAGAGCTCATCCAGGTCCCAAAGCAGGAACCCTGCAATGGCTGAGACTCCTGGAGACTGGATAAGGATAGAGGAGCTTTAGGGTTTCAGCAAGAGTCTGGGGATTCTCCCTCTACCCAGCATTAATGCGGCATCTCTGCTTCTATGAGGATGGCTTCTGGTGTCTTGCTGCTATCGAGTGGCTTCCTTACCCTTGTCCTGTGAATCTGCAGTGGCCATGAAGTGTCATGTAATGCAGTGTTCAGATTAGCTAGTTGACCTTAGGCAAGTGACATAGCCTCTCTGGCTTCAGTTTCTGTAAAATGGTCTCTAACTTTCATGAATCCTTGCAATGTCAGCCATGGCGCCTCACTGCTAGATTACTCTTTTTCTCATCAGTTTGAATTTTTGAGAATGAAGATCTGATTAAACCTGCTTTTTCCTCTTTAGGATGAGCTATTCACAGATCATCTCAAAAGTCACAGGCCGTGCTTTGGCTTGGCTGCTATTGGGATGAGTGCCCATCACTTTCTGTCTGTTTTCCAGGACTTAGTAACTACTTGGTTGTTACCCATGACAGAGCAAATGCCTGCCTAGGGCCCCTCCCTCAACAGGGACTGTGAGTGTAACAAGCCCTTCAAATGAAAACTAGGGCTGGTGGGCACCATAACTGTGGCTTCAAGTACAAAGAAGATAAGGATTGAAGCCAAAAAAATTCAACTTGGGTCCAGGAAGGGGCAGGTGGCATCTGGAGGAAGAATTAGAGTCTTTAAGAAAATCGCTAAAGAAGGAAAGAAAGAACACAAAAACTTAAAAAAACTACAATTCTCTCCCAGCTGTTAGGAACTGCATTTCTCTCTTTTAGCTATAGTTAAATGCTTTAAATTATTACCTAAGTAGGTAATAAATCTCTACATTTATATATCTGTGTATGTCAAAATTCACACACATATAAACATAGATTAATAAATTATTATACTAATAATGCACAAAACTAATAACATTAGAATTTGGGTATTTTTTTCTGTAAAATGACCAAGTTATTTTATGCCCAGATTGGTAGAGATTCTGCAGAATTTGTTAATTTTTGGTACTTTTTGAAATAGTCTTTAGTCATTTTTAAAAATAGTCCTTGCTTTTGGAAGTAAAACTACATTCCTTATCATTGTTATTGTTATTGCTGTATATTTTTATAATGTTGCCTACAAACCTGTTTTTCTTTAGATATTTATGATGTTTGTAGGATGTTTATCTTCTTTAGTAATTATTTTTTATTTTGTCTTTCCTAAATTCAAGCCTCAAATTCAGAATAATGAATCCATTGAGATGTCTTTCATACCTCAATTGTCTTTGGGTTTCTTAAAATTGACATTAGGTAACACTAAGATGTATTTCTTTACCCTACAAAAGAAAAGGCAATAGAAATAATTGGATTTGAATAAAATTCCCTAAATTTTAAGTAAGATACTTGATCTGTTTTCATACTGCTATCACGTTATGCACATGTACCCTAGAACTTAAAGTATAAAAAAAAAAAAAAAAAAAGAAAAAAAAAATAAAATAAATTGCTGATACCCCCCCAAAAAAAAAAAAAAAAAAAAAGATGCTA
>NC_045451.1:24610104-24635247 GCF_002776525.5 Piliocolobus tephrosceles | reverse complement strand
CTGATACCCCCCCAAAAAAAAAAAAAAAAAAAAAGATGCTACCTGAAAGGCTGGGCGCGGTGGCTCAAGCCTGTAATCCCAGCACTTTGGGAAGCCGAGATGGGCGGATGACGCACGAGGTCAGGAGATCCAGACCATCCTGGCTAACCCGGTGAAACCCCGTCTCTACTAAAAAATACAAAAAAACACTAGCCGGGTGAGGTGGTGGGCGCCTGTAGTCCCAGCTACTTGGAAGGCTGAGGCAGGAGAATGGCGTAAACCTGAGAGGCGGAGCTTGCAGTGAGCTGAGATCCGGCCACTGCACTCCAGCCTGGGCGACACAGCGAGACTCCTTCTCAAAAAAAAAAAAAAAAAAAAAAAAAAGAGATGCTACCTGAGACTGGGTAATTTATAAACAAAAGAGGTTTAATTGACTCAGTTCTGCATGGCTGTGGAGGCCTCATGAAACATATAATCATGTCAGAAGGTGAAGGGGAAGCAGGTACCTTCTTCACAAGGCAACAGGAGAGAGAGAAGGAGGAAGCTACCAGACACTTATCAAATAGTCAGATCTCGTGAGAACTCACTCACTATCATAAAAACAGCATGAGGGAAACTGCCCTCATAATCTGATCACCTCCCACCAGGTCTCTCCCTCAACATGTGGGGATTACAATTCGGATTACAATTCAAAATGATATTTGGGTGGGGACATAGTCAAAGCACATTAGTAATTCAAAAGTCTTTTGCAAGCTCTTTTCTTCACCAAACTTACGATAATTCAAAATAACAGACAAATCAAAATGAGAATTACCTTCCTAGACTAATTATACATAACACATATATACTAACGAATATCTTTTTATGATTATATACTTTTAAGTTAAAATCAAGCTCCTGTTGAAGCATAAAGATTGTAACAATAACTGTCTATGAAAATATTTTTACTAAAGGATTTTAGATTCACAAGTCATTTTCTCTTTTTGTTCACAGAAAGTCTGAACAAGCACTGGAGGTACTGAGTCATTTACAAGGAATCATCAGAGGTCTTTTTGCTTCTGTTTTGTTTGTTTTTGTTTTGAGATGGAGTCTCGCTGTGTCACCCAGGCTGGAATGCAGTGGTGTGATCTCGGCTCACTGCAACTTCCACTTCCCAGATTCAAGAGACTCTCCTGCCTCAGCCTCCCAAGTAGCTGGGATTACAGGCACCTGCCACCACGCTCAGCTATTTTTTCTATTTTTAATAGAGATGGGAGTTTCGCCATATTGGCCAGGCTGGTCTCAAACTCCTGAGCTCAAGTGATCAGCCCACCTTAGCCTCCCAAAGTGCTAGGATTACAGGCCTGAGCCACCATACCTGGCCCTTTTTGCTTCTTTAAATCTTTCATTAGGTCTAGAAACCAAGGCATCTCCTCCTTATCTAAAAGCTATAGCAGCAATAGCAAAGAGTATTTGTTTTTTAAAATTTGACTCAGTGGATTTAGTCCTAGGGTTTCCACAAAATGTAACTGTGTTAGGCCAGTCTTGCATTGCTATAGAGAAACACCTGAGACTGGGTTATTTATAAAGAAAAGAGGTTTAATTATCTCACGGTTCTGCAGGCTGTACAGGAAGCATAGCAGCTTCTGCTTCTAGGGAGGCCTCAGGGAACTTAAAATCATGGCAGAAAGAGAGGCAGGCAAGTCATATGGTGAAAGCAGAAGCGAGAGAGAAGAGGGGAAGTGCCACACCCTTTTAAACAACCACATCTGATGAGAACTCTGTCACTGTCATGGGGACAGCATCAGGGGATGGTGCGAATCCATTTGTGAGAAATCCCCTGCTCTAATCCAATCACCTCCCACTAGGTCCCATCTCCAACTTTGGGGATTATATTTCAACATGAGATCTGGGTGGGTCAAATATCCAAACCATTATTAGTAATATTTCTCAGTTCTACACAGATTCTCCGATTGTCCTACTGACTGAGAACATTCAGCCATTTATATAGCTCATTTCTTGACCTCCTATGAAATATTGTTCATTGCTCTTCACACATCTCTACTCGTTACTCCAACACTCTACACCCAGTCTTTCTCTTCCCTCAACCTAAGGAGCAGGAACTTACCTCTCTTGCACAGAGAGACTTCTTTGAATAATGCTGATTAAATTTTGTTTGATGGTGATGGTTTATACTTAAAAAGAAAAAGTAAAAATTGCAGAGTGGGCTACATTAGCACAGATGTGTATTTACCCTTAACATATTAGCTTCTCCCAGAAGGTAACATAGTTCAAATAGTTCGATTAATTCCCTTTGCCTGGGCATGCTAACAAAAGATAAAAGAGCAAGTATTTATACTAATAATAGATATGATTTGAAGTTGGTAGACTTTGAAATTTCCTGAGGCTATCCTTGCTACAATGGCCAGTTTGTTTACTTCAGAGACTTTCCAGCCTACTTTGAAGAAATTATATAATTCTATTTAATGAGTCTGCCCACCTTAAGGTGTCAATGTCTTATTTGTGTGGTTCCCAGTAGAATCTGTGACCCTTTGTTACTACTTCTTAAGAAAGTGTGATTTCTGCTCTAAGCTAGTTTAAATTTAAATTCATAACCCAAGGGAAAGTTTATGTTTTAGCAGTCACTTCTTGCTGTCCCTTTATAAATTTTAGAGGTTAAATTGAATGGTTCAGGACCAGGCTAAAGGAGAAAAGCATCCAGGTCTCTAGAAAAGGCCAGCTGAACTTTGGGGCATGTTTTCGTATCCTGGGATGATAACTGAGGCCTCTGCTTCAGAGTCTAATAAAATAGTGGGTGGCCCTTTGGTTTCTCACACTCACCTGGCTGATGCAGCTGGCTGATGCATCTCTTTCAGATTCTTAAATGCTACTTTACAGCCCTTGTTACACCAGAGGTTTGAATAATTCATCATGTAACAAAAAGAACAGAAGACACTAACCTTCCCCTAACTACAGGCGACATTTGCTGGACAACCTCCTGATCAGCAAAATCACAGCAATGGTTAAATGCTGTATATCCTAGATTAATGCCCCGTGGTCTAATATTGCTTACCTTTGGTCCAAAATGGGACTAAGAAAAGAAAAAGCAGCCCCTGACAGTCAGGAGATAGCATGGTATTATCAGCTGTCCTTGGCATTGCCAGGAGAAAGTAAAATAACAGGCCAACACCATTTATGAGCATTTATAGGTAAATCTCTCAGACAAAATATTATCAAATTGATTCTAGCAAGATACAAAAGGGGTAAGATAACCCAACCAAGATGAACTTGTTCCGGGGTTGCAAAAACAGTTTAACTATTAAAAATCTAAACAAATATACAAGAAAAAAAACAAACAACCCCATCAAAAAGTGGGAAAAGAATATGAACAGACATTTCTCAAAAGAAGACATTCATACAGCCAACAGACACATGAAAAAATGCTCATCATCACTCGCCATCAGAGAAATGCAAATCAAAACCACAATGAGATACCATCTCACACCAGTTAGAACGGCAATCATTAAAAAATCAGGAAACAACAGGTGTTGGAGAGGATGTGGAGAAACAGGAACACTTTTACACTGTTGGTGGGATTGTAAACTAGTTCAACCATTATGGAAAACAGTATGGCAATTTCTCAAGGATCTAGAACTAGATGTACCATATGACCCAGCCATCCCACTACTGGGTATATACCCAAAGGATTATAAATTACTCTACTACAAAGACACATGCACACGTATGTTTATTGTGGCACTATTCACAATAGCAAAGACTTGGAATCAACCCAAATGTCCATCTGTGACAGACTGGATTAAGAAAATGTGGCACATATACACCATGGAATGCTATGCAGCCATAAAAAAGGATGAGTTTGCGTCCTTTGTAGGGACATGGATGCAGCTGGAAACCATCATTCTTAGCAAACTATCACAAGAAGAGAAAACCAAACACCGCATGTTCTCACTCATAGGTGGGAACTGAACAATGAGTTCACTTGGACTCGGGAAGGGGAACATCACACACCGGGGCCTATCATGGGGAGGGGGGAGGGGGGAGGGATTGCATTGGGGAGTTATACCTGATATAAATGATGAATTAATGGGTGCTGACGAGTTGATGGGTGCAGCACACCAACATGGCACAAGTATACATATGTAACAAACCTGCACGTTATGCACATGTACCCCAGAACTTAAAGTATAATTAAAAAAAAAAAGAAAGAAAATAAAGATGTGAAATGAATCATTTCAAAAATGGAGAAAGGACTTTTGCTAAAACTGAATACCTGTTCATGATTAAAAGACAAAACTTATAACAAATTAAAAAAGGAAATTTCCTTAATTCAGTGAAGAATATTCAGAAAACTTTGTAAAAAATATCACACTTAATGGTTCTCTAATCTGAGATCAGAAATGAGGTAAGAAAGCTTCCATCACAGTTTTTGTTTTTTTTTTGTTTTGTTTTCGAGATGGAGTCTCACTCTGTTGCCCAGGCTAGAGTGCAATGGCACAATCTCAGCTTACTGCAACCTCTACCTCCTAGGTTCAAGCAATTCTCCTGCCTCAGCTTCCAGAGTAGCTGGGGCTACAAGTGTGAACCACCACACCTCACTATTTTTTTTTTTTTTTTTTTGGTATTTTTATTGGAGATGAGATTTCACCATGTTGGCTAGGCTGACTTGAACTCTTGACTTCAAGTGATCCACTCACCTCACCCTCCCAAAGTGCTGGGATTACAAGCATAAGCCATTGTGCCTAGGCCCATCAAAGCTTTATACAATATTATATGGGAGATCCTCTCCAGTGAAGTAAGGCAAGGAATGGAAATAAAATATATAAATATTAAAAAGCAAAAATTATAAGTGTCATATACAGATAGCATGACTATATATCTGGAATGTCCATAAAAATCTATAGATAAATGTTTTAAATTAAGAAGTAAATTGATCCATGTTGCTGGATGCATGGTTAATACACATACACACAAAATTCATCAATTCTACTTCTGTAAAAATACAATAAATAAGCAGAAAATGACAATTTTTAGAAAGATACCATTTACAATAGCATTAATAAACAATAGCATAAATAAAATACTTGGAATAAATAAAACCAAAGAAATGCAAGGCCTCTACACAGAAAACTGTAAAACAAGCTGAGCCAAACTGCAGAAGGCCCAAAGAAAATGGAGGGATATACTGTGTTCATAGATTGGAGCACTAATTCATAAAGTGGAAGATGTACTGTCAAAAGGCCAGTTGTTTCTCATATTGATCTCTCCAGATTTAAAAAATTGCAATCAACATGATGACATTAAGTTGACAAGTTATTTATTAAATTTATATGGAAATGAAAACATTCATAAACAGTCAAGACAAAGTTGAACAAAAATGGACTAAGTTGGACTTACACAATCAGATATCAAAGCTTAATAGAAAGCTATGCTAATTAAGTTTGTAAATGGCCCAAAAATAGACAACACCACAAACTGAGTAGGCTGGAAAGTCTAGATATCCACATATATCCAGTCGCATGATTTATAAAACGAAAAGAGTTATACTATAATTGGAAAAGACTTTTTTCCAATTATAGTGCCAACAACTAAGAAAAAAATGAATCTTGCACTCTACTTCACACCATACATGTATATTAATTCCAGCAGCATTGTAGATCTAAATATGAAAGACAAATCAACAAAACCTCTAGAAATTAACATAGAAGAATATCTTCACAATTTTGGCATATGCAAACTTTCTTAAATAGGATACCAAAATCACACACTATGAAGGATAAGATTAACAAATGTTACTACATTAAAATTAATAAGTTCTGTTCATTAAATTAGATCCAGAGAATGAAACTTAAGTCACAAAGTGGTACAACATACAGTTAAATACTGTATATAAATTAGAATAAATTAGCTCTTCCTGCACACAACAGCACAGGTGAATCTTGTAAACATGTTAGAGAAAGAAGCCAGACACAAAAGTGCACACATTAAATAATGTCATTGACATAAAGTTCAAAAAGTGAAAAAACAAATTTCTGGTGTTAAAAGCCAAAACATTGGTTACTTTTGGGTGCACAGTGCTTGGGATGGGGCAAAAAGGAGTCTTCTCTTCCAGGGAGCTGGTACTATTCTATTTCCTGATTTGGGTAGTATTGACCTTATAAAAACATTTCACATTTTACCTAGGCTTTTTGTACATTCTGTATGCTCGTTATACTTCACTTAAAATGTTCAATAAAAACAAAGACAATCTTCTCTTAGTCCCACTTCCTCTACCAGTTACCTTTCCATTTCTTTGTACCATATATAGCAAAACTCCTAAAAAGAGTTGTTATTACCTCCAATTTCTGTTTACTTACTCTCTCTTAAACCCATTCCAATCAGGCTTCTCCTCACCCCCCTCCCCACACACACACCTCACACCAACAAAACTGTTGTTATCATGGATACCGATGACCCCCACATTGCTAAGTCCAGTGGTCACTTCTCAGTCCTCACTTCCCTTCACCTGTCTGCAGTATTTGGTGCAGTCGTCTCTCTATCCCAATAGACGGAGATGCCTTCTCTTGGCTCTGAGGACACCACTCTCCCAATGTTACTCTTACTTCCCTGGCAGTTTCTGTCAGTATCCTTTGATGAGTCCTCCTCGTTTTCCCAAACTCTTCATTTTGGAAAGTCCTAGCCACTCAGTACTTGGTGTGCCTTGCCCCTCCGTCTAAGCTCACTTTCTTGATTAAATGCCATTTATGTACTGATGACTCACAAACACAAATCTCCAATCTTGGGCCTCTCCTCTGAGTCCAGACTCATGTTTCCAACATCACCACTGGGATGTCCAACAGACCCTTAAACATGACATGTTCAAAGCGGAACTCATGATCTTACCACAAACCTGCTCCACCACAATCTTCCACACTGGGTAGATGGCAAACCTTATAATTCCAGTCATTCAGGCCACAAAATCTTTACATCATCCTGGAATTTCCTCTTTCTGTTATATTTCCCATATGTTTCATATCCTACCAGTCTATGAGAAAATGATATAGGTTCTACCCTCAAAACACATCCATCCCTTCACTACCACCCTGGAATAAGTCATCATTGTTTCTAGCTCAAATGACAATAGCTTCCTAACTAGTGCCCCTGTTTCCACTCTTGCCTCCTTAGAATCTATTCTGGATCATTGCTAGAGTAATCCTCAAGAACATGAATATATTCAAGTCACCTGTGCAAGGCATCCCCATTTCTCTCCAATGAAAGCCAAAATTCTTGCAAGGATCTGCAAAGACCTGGTCCCTATTCCCTCTCTGCTCTCGTCTCCTCCTCTCCTTTCTCCCCCACTCCCTCCACACTGACTCCTGGCTATTCCTTGAGTGTGTCTGGCAGGCTCTGGCTTAACAGTCTTTGCATCACTGGTTGTTTACTATGCCTGGAATATTCTTTGGGTATCTGTATGATGAATTCCCTCACCAATTTCAAATCTTTGCTCAAACGCCACCTTGGTGACAACTTTCTGATCCTCTTATTTAATGCAGAAGACCTCTTTCCACTGTACACTGATCTAGTTTTCTTTCTCATTTTTATAAAGAACTGATTACCCTCTAACATTCTAGGTATTTCTTTGGGTGTTTTATTTGCTGCCTATTTTCTGCCTTCCCCCGCCTTTGTGTCCACTGGTACATCTTCAGCAATATCTGGCATATAAGATGTACTCAATAGTGTTTCTACAATGAATTAATTTGTGAGATTAAAATAGCAGAAGGAAGAGTAGGTTTTAAAGGAAAATTGAGTGCTTCTTTTTAAAACTTTATGTCTAAAATGCTTCCCAGATATCCAGTTGCAGACAGCTAACAATCACCTCAATGTATTAAAGTTCTAAACTGGATATAAATAGATATATGAATTATTAAATGTATAGGAAATATCGAATGGATGAAATAATCTAGGGAGTGAGTGCAGTTGGGAAATAGTTAGAAAAGGATGTACCAAAGACTGAGAAAAACAACCAATACATTTGGAGAAAGACTAGATGTATGTAGCTTTGAAATTTTGTATTTGTTGGTAAATTTCATGATGCGATGAACATAGAGGAAGTCAAGTAGAAATCCAACTAATTAATTAGTGTGACTGGTACATAACCATTTAAAGTTTATATATATATATATATGATGTTTTCATGATGATGATCTGTAAAATAATAATTTATTGAAACATAAAGATATTGTTTAGGACAGTTCAAACAGGTGACCAGTTTCATACTTGGAAAGAATCTAATTCCCTTCCTGTTCGTAAAAGCAGATAGTGAGCAAAGGTCACAGCTTATCTTTACTAGTAAGTGTCCCCTTTGTGTGCACATGATTTGTGTGTGTTGTATCAAGCTGTCACAGATGCGCACGATGTAGCATTTCAGGTGCGTCTGGAAACAGAAGCAGGCATCAGGGCCTCAAGTTTCCACAGCTGACCCTGAAATTCTCCCTAGGTGCCTCCTTTACCCCCTCCTGTCCTGTATCACTGTTTCTCCCTGAACTTTAAACTCAGTGATAACTCTCTACTTTAGTCCTAAGGAGATGCTGCTTTCAGCTCCATAATCTTAAAGAGACTAAAAAATATTTACTTAAAACCTCAGCTTAACCAAATAACTATGACTTTGGAAAGAACTGTTTGGAAAGCTAAAGCAAAATATAGCTATCGCATAGGTGCAATGAGAATGTGGTAAGTTTTAGATGTAACAAGATGCTCAATTAATTCTGGAACTTGTTTCCTAATCATTGCTTCCCAAGACCCTTTGTGACCTGTCGGAGGGGCGCGATTTTCGTTCTGCTTTCTGCTCTCTTCCCTTCTAGCGTCCTCCTAGCTTTGCTCTAGCTCTTGGTTCAGCAGAAGGAAAAAGAAGACACAGTATCCCTGAGTCCTCCCTGGACTTCTAGTCTTGTTGTGAGTTCTTGCCTCACCTCTCCAAAAAGGCCCTAGGATACCTCCGCTCATAAGGCCCACTTCCCACCTTGCTCCATCTCTCTGTGTGTCTCTGTGCTGTGCAGCTGGTCTATGCCACATTCACTACCGTCTTCCTCAGGGAAGCAGGGCACCTTCATTTGTTGTGCTGAGCTCAGGCCTCAGAGAGCGCAAGTGACCGCCATATTGCTCAGTCTTCATCTTGAGCTCCTTGGCTGGTATCATATCCCTTTCTCACCTGAAGGAAGAATCCCAGCCTTTCCCATTTCCAGGCTCTGAGTTCTCTTTGGATCCTTCCAGGAAATTTGTTTTCTAGGCTACAGAAAATCTCTCATTCTTGGTTTATTTGCAAAATAGAAGTTGTTGCTGAGTCATATGTCAAGTGCATGAACTCCTTTCCACAGAGTTCCTAAGACTCACTCCAATAATTGAGGATATAATTCTCTAGAGTTTGGCAATAGCAAAATTATTTAAATGCACATTGAGTAGAATGTTAATATAATTTCTACCAAAAGCAGGGCGGTAGGTATTTTCCCACAGTTTCTACATACATCCTTGCCTTTAACGATATAGTGTAGCATCCTGACCCATATGATAATATAAATATGCTTTCGAAATTGAAACACGAATACAAGAATATATTCATTTACAGTTCACATTCTTCCAAAAATAACTTGAGGCAGGATATCATAAATATTCCCAATTACCTTAATAGTTGGAAGCATAGAACATTTACAGAGAACTGAGAATTTAAAGGGAGCTAAATATCTGAGTAAATTAGCCCAGAGAAGAGGCTCCAAGTGTTCAAATATTGATTTTCACTGCAAAGAAATACTGTTCCTTGCCTTATAAAATTAATGAAGCTCTGTGTTAATTAATCACTACACCTCTATAATGAGAGGCTGCCAATCACCCTGTCAGATTGTTTACTGCTGAAATCCTAGCCTAACATTCATCTAATGATCTAAGTTAAATTTAACCCATGTCTCAGGACCTCAAACATAATTTCAAATGACAACAGTGATCATAGCTTTAGAATCCCATATGTGCATCTTTGCTTCTACATTATAGTAGCCAAGACCCAGGATCATGCTGAGCCTACTAGTCCAAGTCTGAAACTTAGCTGAACTTTCCAAGACTATGAAAATCTAGCTAATATTCAGAAAGTTTATGCATATTTCTTTTCCATCTCATAGAGTAATATGCCTGATAAAGAATTTCTTTTCTGCTATTAACTAGAACATTACTAAACTATTTGATGCATTTATAACTAAATCTTTCAAAATTTGGGGTGAATATACTGTCAACCAGAAATAAATTAGAAATGATGGTTTCACCTATAGTGCTGAGTTTACTTTTTTATTCAAAAACTTAAGACTTTTGGCCTATTACCCTTTTGTGATTTTTCTTCTTTTTTGTTGTGTTACAGGCATCCTGTGGAGATATTGTAGATTCAGTTCCAGGCCACCACAATAAAGTGAATATTGCAATAAAGCAAGTCACACAGAGCTTTTGGTTTCCCAGTGCATATAAAAGTTATGTTTAAACTATACTGTAGTCTATTAAGTGTGTAATAACAATGTACATATCTTCATTTAAAAGTGCTTTATGGCTACATATGCTATTGATAATCTTTGCCTTCAGAATCATAGGTTTTGTTTTGTTTTGCTAGTGGAGGGTCTTGCCGCAATGTTGATGGCTGCTGCCTCATCAGGGTGGTGGTTGCTGAAGACTGGGATGGCTGTGGCAAAATTTCTCAAAATGAAACAAAAATGAAGTATGCCACATTGATTGACTCTTCCTTTTATGAGAGATTTCTCTGTAGGATGTGATGCTGTTGATAGCATTTTACCCACAGTAGAAATTCTTTCAAAATTGAAGTCTATCCTAATGTTTTTATCAACAAAATGTATGGGATCTCCTAAATCCTCCGTTGCCATTTCCACAATGTTCACAACATCTTCCCCAGCAGATTCCATCTCAAGGAACCACTTTCTTTGCTTATCCATAAGAAACAACTCCTTGTCCATTAAAGTTTTATCATGAGATTGCAGCAATTCAGTAACATCTTCACGCTCCACTTCTAATTCTAGTTCTCTTGAAATTTCTACAACATCTACAGTTACTTTCCTCCACTGAAATCTTGAACCCTTCCAAGTCATCCATAAGAGTTAGAATCAGCTCCTGTAAATGTTGATATTTTGACCTCCTCCCATGAATCACAAATGTTCTTAAATGGCATGTAGAATGGTGACTCCTTTGCAGAAGGTTTTCAACTGACTTTGCCCAGATCCGTTAGAGGACTCACTGTCTATGGCAGCTATAGCCTTATGAAATGTATTTCTTAAATAAAAAGACTTGAAAGTCAGAATTACTCCTTGATCCATGAGCGGCAGAATGGATGTTGCATTAGTATGCATGAAAATAACATTAATCTTGTACATCTTTATCATACATATCTTGTATGCCCTTGGGTGACTAGATACATTGTCAATGAGCAGTAATATTTTGAAAGGAATCTTTCTTTCTGAGCAGTAGTTCTCAACAGTGGGCTTAAAATATTTAGTAAACCATGGTGTAAATATGTGTGCTGTGATCCAGGCTTTGCTGTTTCATTTATAGAGCACAGGAAAAGTAGATTTAGCATAATCGTCAAGAGCCCTAGGATTTTCAGAATAGTAAATGAGCATCAGAGTCAACTTAAGGTCACCAGTTGCTTTAGCCCCTAACAAAAGAGTCAGCCTGTCCTTTGAAGCTCTGAATCCAGGCATTGACTTGTCCTCTCTATCTATGGAAGTCCTAGAGAACATCTTCTTCCTACGTAAGGCTGTCTTGTCTACGTTGAAAATCTGTTGTTTCATGTAACCACCTTCATCAGTCATCTTAGTTAGATCTGGGTAATTTACACAGCTTCTACATCAGCACTTGCTGTTTCACTCTGCAGTTTTGTGTTATAGAAATGACTTCTTTTCTTAAACCTCATACACCCAAACACTGCTAGCTTCAAATATTTTTGGGGTACCTTCCTTGCATCTCTCAGCCTTCATAGAATTAAAGGTTAGGGCCTTGATCTGTATTAGGCTTTGGCTTAACAGAATGTTGTGGCTGGTTTGAACTTCTATCCAGATCACTAAAACTCTTCATATCATCAATAAGGCTGTTTCACTTTCTTATCGTTCATGTGTTCACTAGAGTAGCACTTCAAATTTCCTTCAAGAACTTTTCTTTTGCATTCCCAATTTGGCTAACCATTGGTGCAAGAGGCTGAACTTTCAGCCTATCTTGGCTCTTGACATGGCTTCCTCACTAAACTTTGGCTTTAAGTGGAAGACCTGAAACTCTTCTTTTCACTTGCACACTTGAAGGCCATGATAGGGTTATTAAAGGGCCTATTTTCATTATTGCTGTGTCTCAAAGAATACAGAAGCTAGGACAGTCAAGACACACAATATTTATCACTCAAGGTCACTGTCTTCTATAGATCTGACTCATTGTACCCAAAACAATTATAATAGTGACATCAAATATGACTGATCACAGATCACCATAACAGATACAGTGATGAAAAACTTTGAAATATGATCAGAATTATCAAAATATGGCACAGAGACATAAAGTAAGCACGTACTGTTGGAAACATAGTGCCTATAGACTTGCTCGACACAGGGTTGCCAAAACCTTTAATTTGCACAAAACACAGTAACTACAAAGTGCAGTAAAGCAAAGCACAAGAAAACGAGGCACACCTGCACTTACATCAAGCCACTTCCCTTGGAAATGAAAGCTATAGGATTTAAGAAAGCAATCCTAAGGAAATGTTATTCTCTATGGCACTTAATGATTTTAGAACTATATTAAACAGTGTCTTAAAGGGGCTTCTTGGACTGTGAGTTTGGTAAACCTTTGTGTGATGGGAAAATGTGTCCAAAGCAAAGAGTCAATGGACTCACACATTTCAATCATTTACCTTACACTGGATGGCCAACAGGCTCTCTGTAAGTGGTGTGTTATTTTTGTCACTGGGGTTTCCATTCAGATAGTTTCCCTGGGAGCAATGACACAGGAATGGGGAGGGTAAAAGCAGGGCTAGGGGTTCAGAAAAAGGAAAAATCACACAGTACAGCTGGCCTGGGATTGTACAGATGGCCTGGTCCATCTGTGGTCAAAGCACAGCCAGGGGCTTCTACCAGGTGACTAGTCTATGGTCAGCCCATGTCTTCAAGTTTAGGGTCAGGCTATTGTTTCAAGCAGCACTGTTGAATAAGGCAGCCAGGAATAATCCACCCAGAACAACTGAGCCGCTCTAATCCTCAGAAAGGCTGGCTTGGATTTTGTCACATGGCAGCAGCCATTTTCCAAGAGGATAATCCCCAATGGAAAGCATTTTTACTTTGTTTTTATTTTTGTTTGGTGCTGTTGTTGCTTTATTTATTTTTTTAAATTGGCAAGTAAAATTTGCATGTATTTATTGTGTATATGTTTTGAAATAGTGTAGATATACGTTGTGGAATGGCTAAATTGAGTTAATTACCATATGCATTACCTCACATACTTATCATTTTTTTTTTTTTTTTTGTGGTGAGAGCATTTAAAATCTACTTTCTCATCAATTTTCAATAACACAATACTTTGCTATCAACTACCGTCACCACGTTGTACTACAGTTCTCTTGAACTTACTCCTGTTATCTGGCTGAAATTTTGTATCCCCTTCAAGTCTCTGCTTCTGTCATATCTACCAATGTTTCATTGGCCAAAGCAAACCACATGGCCAAGCCCAGAGTCAATGCAGGGGGTGGCCACACGAAGGCATGGATACCAGGAGGCATAAAACGGTCAGATTTTACTGTCGTAATTTACCACAGTTAGCCATGTCAGGTAATTTATTGACTAGAGAGCAGGATATAAGTAGGGAAATAGTAGGAAATACTACATGAAAAGTAAATCACCATTGTATTTTGGGAGGCCTGAAACTCCATGGTGAAGAATGTACATTTGATTTGGCAGGTTGATAGGGAACCACTGAATGTTTGCAATAGAAATGTTCAATATGTGTAGGCCAGGATGGCTATTTTGTTTGTTTGTTTGTTTTGTAGTTTTTGAGACAGGCTCTTGCTCTTTCACCCAGGCTGGTGTGCAATGGTGCGATCTCAGCTTATTGCAACTACCACTTCCCAGGTTCAAGTAATTTTCCTGCCTCAGCCTCCCGAGTAGCTGAGACTACAGGCACGTGCCATCATGCCCAGCTAAATTTTGCATTTTCAGTACAGACAGGGTTTCGCCATGTTGGCCAGGCTGGTCAACTGACCGCAAGTTATACTCCTGCCTCAGCCTCCCAGTGCTGCTGGAATTAGAGGCGTAAGCCACCATGCCCAGCCTAAGCATCTTAATTTTAAATAAACACACCTAAAAGAGTATAGTCTAAAGTGTCCAGCTTCAGTTATTTTCAATAAAAGTGAGGACATAAACACACTTGGGAGGAAATCTAAGTACAGGACACTTCTAGATTTTCATCAGTTTTTCAAATCCATTTTTTTGTACCATTTCCTATTTTGGAAGCAAAATATTTTTCAGTAATTTATCCTTGAGTCCTTTTCAAGGCATTCAACTTATTTTTCATAAAAACAACTATTCTTTTTTGTCCTACTTCATCAGTTCACAAGATATTCAAGTAAATTAAAAAACTAAAATGTACAGTAGAACTGGTATACATCAGTTTGGGGAAAGCATACAATTGATGGTTAATAAACACATAACCCAGTCATGTGAGAAAAGGATCTGGGGTTCCAGAGAGTTAGCTAACTAGCTGCGGAATCCAGAGGCAGTGAGCATTACTCACAAATGTTATCAATGGCGTGGACACTAGAGGTTAATTTCAGAGAGTCAGTTAAATGGGAATCAGATGAAGAGTTTCGTTTGTAGATTTTGTGCTAGCTTGAAGGACAGCAGGATGGTAACAAATTGGTAATGCTGTGAAACATATTTACTGGTTATTTGAAAGATCATTAATTAGCAATATTAAACCATATGGGGTTCTGTTTGGGTTTTTTATTGTTGTTGTTTTACATGTACAAGTTATTTATTTAGTAAACTTCAATTCCAGTGTGTACCCTAGGCAAACGTTCTTCTTTTATTTCAAATTTCTTGTAGCCTCCTTTTCCATCATTACTACATGTTTTATAATTTTTACTTATTGTCTGTTTTTCTATTAGAACCTGGGAGCAATTATGGGGTCAGAAACTATGCCTATTTGGATCACTATTGAATTTCTAAGGCCCACATCACAGAGTCAATAAATATTTGTTTAATAAACAATTACATACAATATTTTGTCCTTGCTAAGGCCAAATTTCCAGTTCTCAGCAACTATGCTTCAATAGTTCTAAACCATCTGTTTACTGACAGTGTGCTTTTCGCAAAACAAACAGATAAAACCCCATTGTATAACATTTACAGATACTATGGCTTATCACAGGGTAATATTCAATATAATTGGAAGCATATGCTGGGACAATCCTCCTCAATAATATGTGTTGTAATCAATATGCCTCCTTTCCTACTATGGAGCCCCCCACCACTAAGAACAATATGAGTTTGGAAATGCTAATTTTATAATAGGCCCGAGTTAATTTCCAGGCAGTAGTTGGATCATTAATGACAGTTTTAGTTAAAAAGTAAAGACTTAGCACGTGTACTGATGAGGAATGTATCATTATTTTATTATAGACAGTGGGGATTTAGAAAAAATGCCCATAGTCGGTACTTGTTCTGAAACTCTATTTGTTAATATCAACTATTTACCCTTTTATTTTAGGTTTTTAATAAATGTAAGTGAACAATAAAATGTATCATGGCATTCTCAAAGACCTCTCAATCGTGTACCAAAACATATATTATATAAGGTAACATAACATTTCATCATACAAATCTCTTTTGTGTCTTTATAGTGGTTTTATTATCTAATTGTGCTTCACATAATAATCCCCTCTTCAGGCTGGAGTTCTTTAATCGTAATTCACATCACTGGGAACATTTTCTTACCAACTCTTTCTCATCCACAAATTCTTATTTTTTTACTCCTTGCTGTCACATAACAGTTGCATGCCAAAGCCTCCTTTTATGTCAGAGTCATCCATTTATTCTTCCTTCATTCCTTATCTACATTTCTCCAAAAAAAAAAAAAAAAAAAAAAAAAAAAACACCATACATACTTGAAAGGAATAGCAAGGAAAGTAAAATACATGTTCATTTTAGAGAGATTACTTTGAATTTTGTGAAAAATCCCACCCTGGTAGAACACAAGGTTTGTGTACCATGTGCGGTTGCTGGCCTTTTTTTTTTGTTTTGGGGTCTGCATCAAGACTTTGATCTAAGAACAGAAAATCTGTAAGAAAAAAAAAAACTTTTTTATCCTTTCTTTCCCCAAGTTGTTAATATGATGCCAAATGAACAGGTCATACAATGAGATTTTTTTGAATTATCTAAATCCTTCATCCTTTGTCAAGTAACCAATGTGTTAAAACCAAACATTTAAAAATCAAATAGGAGCATAAGAATATAAAATAGAGAAATTCTCCAGTGTGATATTTAACATCATATTGTTCTTATGATACAAGGATAACCATTCAAACAATGTGAATAACAAATATGTTATTTTTAAAACAAGAACCCACTAACTGGAGCTTTTTTTAGTTGAAATAATGACTGTAGCAAATCTGGTTTTGTTTATGATAAAATTGTTAAGTATCAGATAAGGTGAATGTGGTTTTTCAGGATCCCTGTTGGAAATTTAGACAGTGAGGACAGGAAATATGACCACATGTTGCCACCTAGTGGACATTTCATAAAACGTCTAGACATCCAGGCTCCTGAAAGCGTGTGTATTTAGGATCCTGGAGTAGGGCTGAGGGGATCTTCTTAGATCCTGTCCCGTAGGGCTCTCTTGTTTCACAAAACGTATCAAAATTTGAACTGTAAACTCAAGAACTGAAATCAGAATGTAAAATGCCTAACGTTTATTGAGTATCTATTTTGTACTAAGCTGTGTGCTGAAAGCTTTAGCTGGATTATCTCATATGATCCTCACAGCAACCCTGTTATTACATAACCTCCTGCCCTTCCAGCAGATTAAGAAACCAAGGTAGGGGCCGATTAAGTGACTCACCCAAAGTCACTTGGCCCCAAGCTGTGAAACAGGCGTAATAGACTACCTGCCTTAGGAGCCCGGGTCCTCGTCTGAGCAGAAACCTTCTTGTTTATCACAGGCAAAACATTGGGACTGGACTTCATTGTATTAAATATGGCACGTTGGGGGTGGAGGGTAATATTAAGTTCTTTACTGAATGCATATGATCCTCGGAAGTGGCTCCAGGCTTCCAAGAAAGAAAACAAAAGGGCCACTGTGTCCTCTCTGCTAGACTGAGACAGCAGACACTCTCGTGGGGGGTTCTGGGCAGCTCACTCCTTCTTTACTCCTGCCTGACAAAGCATTGCCCATTTCCAGACTCGAACTTCAGTGGTCACTGTTTAAAGGATAAAACATTGTGATCTGGGAGGGTAACCCAGAAGCTGTGAATATTTGATCTAATTAACCTATTTCTGCCTGTCATTTCTGAGAAAGACCAGCACCTTTTGATGGGGTAATGGAGAGAAAGACTTGTACTAAGCACTAGTAAATAAAAGAATTGTCCACAAAATTGGAGCTGGAATTTGCACATGGAATAAAGAAAAGAGAGAGTGTATTTTCCTCCAGCGCTCCGCCACCCATTTGCTTAAGCCTGAATTCACAGTTATATTACAATGAATATTTCAGTCATTTAAAAGCTCCTTACCAGAGCTCTCCATAAGTCCACCATTGCCTCCACACAGGCTCCTAAAGATGCCTTTTTAAAGGACATTTTAAAAAGTCTCTGGTCCCTCTGATGCTAGCACAATTCCAAGCTCATGGCATTTATTCAGTAAATGATTGTTGGATGATTAAAATACAATTCAGGATATCTAAAATTAAATCCCTAAATATACAATTTAATGGTATGCTGGGCTCCACAAATCCATTTTTGCTTAGCACTTGAAATGATGTACGTGACACTTTCTGAGATTTTGATATTGACTGGTAATTTATATTACCAAACAAAATTTGCAATTTGGAAATAAATAACTGGGCATATCCTGATGAGGAATAATTACACTATATATGCAAAATTTTAGGTTAATAAAACAGAAATGTGATTTAAAGGAGAAATGAAAGCAAACAGATCTTAAGAATCACCAACCTTCTTGGAAATCAGAAATCTGTGAATTTCTGGATATGCTTATATTCTTTGAAAAGAAGAGCCTAGTTTTTCCACTGAATCCACAAAGCTAAATTCTAGTATTCCTTTATACAGGAAATCTCTGCTTGAATATCTAGCAGATTGCTCAACCTTCACATGTGTGAATTGGAACTCCTATTCTTTCTGCCAAATTCTGTTCCTCCCAGTTTTCCCACCCCAGGGAAGGACAACTCCATGCTTCTAGTTCTCAGGCCCAAAGCCTTGAAGTCATTTTGACTTCTGTCTTCCTCTCCTGCGCCACCCATCAGCAAATTCTTTTGGCCCTTCCTTTAATGTATACCAAGAACCTACCCCTTCTCACAGCACTGTGGTTGGGCCGTCTCATGTTACCTGGATTCCTGCAGTGGCCTCCACATCACCCCACCCCCAGCGGCCCATCCTAGGAAGACGCATGACCTTGTACTTTTGGTGTAGATACTTTTGAGAATGTGACTCAGCTATCAGAGTTTGATGGCCTTCATGGTCAAAGCCCTCCAAAGGCCCCCATTTTTTCTCCAAGGACAGAGTACCCATAATGGCCTTCATGGCTTTAGACAGTTTTGACCCCGCTACCTCTCTGACTTTTCTTATTACTCTTCCACACCTGTCCCCACCTTGTTCTCGGTCCACACTGTCCTCTGCAGCTCTTTAGATGGGAGGTAAGATCCCATGTCAAGGCCTTTACTCAAGCAGCTTCCCTTTCTGCCTCATTTCCTCGCACCTCCACAGAACTTTCTCACCTCTAAGTCTTTCTTTAAATGTCATCTTTAAATTGTAACTGTCCCCCATCCTTCCTGAGGCACTCCCCATGCCCCTTACTCTAGTTATTTTTCACTTTCCAATAGCATGTGTGATCTTTCAGCATATTATATGATTTACTTAAAATGCTTATTGACGATTATCTCTCAACCTCTACTATAAGCTTTCAGAGTAGAGGAAGTTTTTTTTGTGTGTGTTTTGTTCACTGATGTAGTTCTAATACCCAAAAGAGTGTCAGACACATAGTAGTCACTAAATAAATATTTTTCCATGAATGAATAGATCATTCCAGCCATTCAAGACATTTTAATAGATACAAATATCATCATATCTCAAATAGGAATTATACTACTTTTAATTGTGCTGATTTTTTTTATTTTCCCCAAGTTACCTGAAAATACAGTGTAACTGGCATGGCCCACTTTAATCTGCTTCATTTTACTTCTGACTGATCACTGGAGTCTTAAAAAGAACTTCCTGGCCAGGCATGGTGGCTCACGCTTGTAATCCCAGCAGTTTGGGAGGCCGAGGCAGGTGGATCACAAAGTCAGGAGATCGAGACCATCCTGGCTAATTTGGCAAAACGCTGTCTCTACTAAAAATACAAAAAATACCTGGGCATGGTGGTGCGTGCCTGTAGTCCTGGCTACCCAGGAAGCTGAGGCAGGAGAATGGCGTGAACCCGGGTGGTAGAGGTTGCAGTGAGACGAGATTGCACCATTGCACTCCAGCTTGGGCAACAGAGGGAGACTCCATCTCAAAAAACAAATGAACAAAACAAAACAAAACAAAACAAACTTCCTTCCCCCTTTTAGCAAGAAATGCAGTATCTGCATCCCAAGGATTTTTGTATCTCTGACTTTGCCCAAGAACCTCTTGAACTTTATCAGTCCAACAGAGGTGTGCTTTGCTTCCAAAGAACAGGTAGCAAGGAGTATAAAATCTAACAACTCCCCCAGCACTGGTTCATGAGAAGCCACTACAAGAGCTGCAGCTGAACCCTCATCCCACTTTTCACGACCACAGCAAAGCCCTCTGTATCAGTTATCTATCACCACAACAGTTCTGGGTAACATACAACCTCACAACCTTGGTGGCGTACAACAGTGAACGTTTTCTTGGCTCATGTGTTTGGCCAGTCCAGTTGCCCTGGGCTGGACTCAGTGGATTACAGCTGGGTTGATTCACACATTTGGGGTTTTATGTTTAATTTGGGATTGGCTAGGATGATGGGGCAACTCTGCTCTGTTCCTATATCTCGGCTTCCCGCAGGCTGTCCCAAGCATATGCTCCCGGTCACAGCAGAGGAGCAAGCACAGAGCAAGTGTAAACATGCCAGGCCTCTTGAAGCAGAGCCCTGGACCTAGCACACTCTTACTTCTACGGTATTCAGTTGGCCAAAGCAAGTCACAAGGCCAGCCTAATTCAAGGGTGGGATTTGGGGGTAGAGAATAGAGTTCACTTCTTTACTGAAACTGCAAAATCACATGGCAAAGAGTACATTCAGGAAGAGATGAATATTTGACACCATTAATGCAATCTGCCATGCCCTTCCTGGCCATACTCTGCACAGGCCCTAATCATAAACCATACTCAAACTCCATGCACAAACCCAAGTCCCTAAACCATTGTGTCCCAAATGTCTACATTGTTCAGGCATGTCTAGGTTCGGTGGGGCCTCTGATCCCAGCCAATTGCTGCATTAGAATTAACCATGCTGCAAAATTTGATGCTACAGTCATTTAAGAACATTTCAATTACCTAAGGAAAAAAAATTTCAGGGATGAAGAAATAGATGAAGAAATAGATATTTTATAAAGCATCACACTGTGCTTTGCTCTATGCTAAAGGTTGGAGGAGGAGTGCAGACATGGTTATTACTAGACCACAGTTTTCTAAGGACCTGAGTACAAGGCACCCAAATTATAGAGTTCAGGAAGGATTTTAAAAGACAGCAAACATGGTAGAAGGTGGTATAGCATCTGGCTGAACACAGACAAGATAAAATAAAATAACCAAAGGACTTGAGGCTCATAGTCTTCTTGTAGCCAGCCCATGACTTACATATACGTCACTCTTTTGTGGTATGTTTCTCCTTCACAAGCATCCAACAGAGCCATCCTCCCCTCTCCTGTCTCCTCAGATTTCTCTTTCAATAACTTCTTTCCCTTTGAAACCTTCCCTGATCACACAGTTTACATTCATTTCAATTCAATAAAGAGAGTTTAGAAAGGCCTGTGTCATAAAGAGTATGATTTACTCGTGTCAAGCCACAGAATTGATACAAACTTGTAAACTAAAGGCCTGGCTCTTAAGAACTTACAATATAGTTGGACCAGCATGCATGAGCCCACAGTAAACAGGACAAGATAGAGTGGATTTAGAGCTAAATACAACGGTGTAGACATGGAGTTCTAGGCAGAAGTACAGTGATTAAGGAGACACAGTTCCTGCCCTGAAAATTAGCCACTGCCCCAGTGGATTTTGGAATTGCAGAGCTAGTAAACAACATTTAAGACCAAGCTAAAAACACCATTCCTCCATGAGGCCCTGAGTTGTTTCTCCAGCCTCAGAAACAACTGTGCCCCGAATTCTTAGAACACTCAGAATCTGTACCACATAATTGAACACATAATTGTATTTTTTCTAGTAATGCTTGCTGGTTTTTTTGTTGTTTTTTTTCAGGATGGCTAGTTTTCTATTTCAACCAGATTGCAAACCCACTAAGGCCTGGGAACATATGTGTCTGCATAGAATTGAATGAGACCTTCGAGATCATTCTGTATAATTGTTTTATTTCTACAGCTGGGGAAATTGAAGACCAACAAGTTGTGAATTGTCTAAGCTCATACTACTAATTAATGTTCAGAAAACTCCTTAAAATTCTGTTTGTTTTTGTCTTCCTTTGATTGGTGAAGAAAAGAAGGAGTGACACTTTTCTCAGGGACTTTGTTACACTGTAGTTTGTGGTCTAGGATTTCCTCCCTTTGAGGAGTAGGAGTAGTAAGAGGCATGACCTTGTAGTTTTGGCGTAGATATTTTTGAGAATGTGAGTCAGCTATCACTCTGTGCTGGCCAGGAAGACTTGAATGTGGAAATTCTGGGACTCTGAACACTGTATCTCCACCCATACAGGATGAGGCATTAAAATCAAGAGTTTTTCTCCAAGTGGAAACTCCAAGTGGAGTTTTTCTTCAAGGCCAATGAGATAAGCCCTGGTCAAAAGTAAGAAAAAGCAGTTCAGATCTGAGCTAGGCTGGCCAGACCAGAGAGAGAAATGGAAGCATTATAAGAGGCTGAGCCTGGGTCTGGAGGTGAGAGTGTTTGGCTTTCTCTATAGACACCCAAATGAGAGATGCCTTCTTTCCTGCTGGGAGCCTTGAATGGCCCAAGGTGGCTTGCCATCACTGGTTGCATCCATTCTTGAGCTACAGATATCTGAGCCGTGATAGTGAGATATCTGAGCCGTGATAGTCATCAGCCCTGATAGCAAAAGTAGGAAAAATGTCCAGCTAGATCATTGCACATTTGCCATCTTCTCCACTAGTTCCAGAAAATAGCTCATTTTAATCTTTTTTACTTAAGGAAAAAGATCAATATATTTTGATAAAGGTAGTTAGGTTAAACAGGATTTCAATAGTCCTTCTTTAACCTCCAATCTGTTCAGAAACCATTCTTGAGCAGCAATACTTCTTTGCCTGAAACTGAACTGCCCATTCCATTGGTTTTCTTGCCAAAGAGTTGAAGAAGAATCTTTAATACTGAATGGTTTTAATTGTTAGTATTTTAACAGCTTTAGGGAGGTATAGCTAACATACAGTCAACTGCAAATATTTAAAGTATACACCTTGATTTGGTAAGTTTGGACATATGATTCCACCTCTGAAACACCAAAGCTTCCTCGTGTTAATACCTCTTTGTAATGTCTTTCTACCATTCCTGCCCCATGGTCTCTAGGCAACCACAGAATTGCTTTCTCTCACACTAGATTAGTTCACATGTTGTAGAAATTTCCATCAATGGAATCCTACAATACTAACCCTTTTTGCTTGGCTTCTTTCACTCAGCATAATCATTTTAAAATTTATTTGTGTTCATCATGTAATTCATTTTTCTGTTACAAAATAGTATGTCATTGAATGGATACACCAGAGTTGTTTTATCCATTCACCTGTGTTTTAGCCAAATTTTAGATCAATTTGTCTATCTTCATGCCAATACTACCTTTTTTGATTACTTATGTTTTACAATAAATCCTGAAAACAGGTAGCATTCGTCCTCAAAATTTGCTCTTTTCCAAAATTATTTTGGGTATTCAGGTCCTTTGTGTTTCCATATGGATTTCAAAATCAACTTATCAATTTCTACTAAAATAAAACCTATTGAGATTTTGATTGGGACTGAATTAAATTTATAGATGCAACTGGAACAGATTGATATCTTAACGTTATTGGGTCTTCCAAGCAAGGAACACAATCTATCTTTTCACTTATTTGTCTTATTTAATTTCTTATAGTAATGTTATGATAATGTTATTTGAATTTCAATTTCTGATTGTTCATTGCTAGTATATCCAAATATAATTAACTTTTATGTTGATTTTTGTATCCTGCCACCTTACACAGCTCACTAGTTTTAATTTCTTTTGTTTTGTAAATTCCCTAAGATTTTCTACAAAAATATCCACATTGTCTCCAAACAAGGATAGTGTTGTTTTTATCCTTCAAATTGAATGTCTTTTATTTATTTTTCTTAGTGTATTGTGCTGGTTAGAACCTCCAGTACAATATTGAATTCAATTGGTGAAAATGGACATCCTCATCTCTTTCTTGATCTTAGAGGGAAAGCATCTAGTCTTTCATCATTAAATACACCATGAGCATTTCCGTAGATACCATTAATTGGTTCGAGGGAGTTTGCTCCTATCCTGTGTCCTGTGAATTATGAGGGAATATTTTTTTTTTTTTCAGTCTAGCTGATGGGAACAGGCTTTATTCCTGACTCTGTGAGAGCTCTGGGTACTGATTTTTGAAAAACCTACAGTCCTTTATTGAATTGAGAAAGTTCTCTTCTATTCCTGAATTGTTGAGAGTTTTTAACATGAATTAATTTTGTCTGATGCTTTTTCTACATCTTTTGATATTATCATGTGGTTTTCCTTATTTAATATGAAAATATGGTAGATTACACTGATTTTTGATGTATTCTTTTTAAAAATCTGTTCTTTCTATAAAAATCTTTTTACAAGACAAAAAGAATGGGATGGGGTGCCATTGTAGAAGAAGGTTCTAAAGTCTCATTCGAGCTCAGCAGGCAGCAGTTGAGAATTGATGAGAAATGCCTGACCTAGGGGCAGGAGGAGGAGTGGCTGCCCATATACCTGAAGCTGCCATCTCATCCCTCAGTAGTGATGTATTCAACAAAGTAAGTGATGTTTTCACCCACTGCCTTGCAGACAGTTTGCAGTCACTTCTGCTTAAGAAATTTCCACAGTCTGGGTGTGGTGGTTCATGCCTGTAATCCCAACACTTTGGGAGGCTAAGGTGGGAGGATCACTTGAGCCCATGAGTTGGAGAGCAGTCTGAGTAATACAGGGAGACTCTGTCTCCACAAATTTTTTTTTTTTTTTTTTTTTTTTTGAGATGGAGTCTCGCTCTGTCACCCAGGCTGGAGTGCAGTGGCATGATCTCGGTTCACTGCAGCCTCTATCTCCTGGGTTCAGGCGATTCTCCCGCCTCAGCCTTCTGAGTAGCTGGGATTATAGGTGCCGCCACCACACCCAGATAATTTTTGTATTTTTAGTAGAAACAGTGTTTCACCATGTTGGCCAGGCTGGTCTTGAGCTCACCTGCCTCGGCCTCCCAAAGTGCTGGGATTATAGGCGTGAGCCACCATGCCCAGCCCACAAATAATTTTTAAAAATTTGCTGGGAGTGGTGGTGTGTGCCCCTGGTCCCAGGTTCTCAGAAGGCTGAAGTGAGAGGATTACCTGAGCCCAGGAAATCGAGGCTACAGTGAGCCGTGATTGCATGACAACACTCCAGCCTGGGCAACAGAGAGGACAAAGGAAAGAAAGAAAGAAGGAAAGACATAGAGAAAGAAAAAGGAAGGAAGGAAGGAAGGAAGGAAGGAAGGAAGGAAGGAAGGAAG
>NC_045451.1:24540171-24610094 GCF_002776525.5 Piliocolobus tephrosceles | reverse complement strand
GAAGGAAGGAAGGAAGGAAGGAAGGAAGGAAGGAAGGAAGGAAGGAAAAGAAATTCCCCCAAATGTAATGATGATCTGCAAGAGTAGCCTCTGAGCCCTCATGTTGTGTAAACTTGCATTTTATTTCATTTTCATAAGTTAATAAAAATGTTTACCTTCTTCTCAGTTGGAAAAATATAACTGTTATATAAACAGCAAGCCTGCAGATATATTTAAGACTAGAACTTCCCCTGACATTTCTTCTGAATAAACTTGTCCTTTGGTCCTCAGTTGGGTATCTCTGGGGTGTGAAAGATCTGGAGAAATGTCTTTCTTTTTGAAGTTGTAAAGCATAAACAAGAAATTGGCAATAGGGATTATTTGTGCCTATGCTGCCCCTTCCAAACTAATCCCACATACCAATCTTTATGTCTCTGGTAGAGAAGACACTGAATGGGGAGAGACATGTACATGGTATCTGCAACTAGAATTCAGAATGAACTTCTCCATATCACTAGGGACTACATACCACATAAAATATTGCTCAAAGTGCTTTGTACAGATGCATTAAGGTTCAAATTTTTAAATTTTGTTTTTCTTAGAATCTACCTGTAAACATAGAGCTTGCTTCAAATGACTGAGAGAAGAATTCATAGAACTTGACCCATTTGTGAGTTGGAGACAGTTGGAATATTATACTAATACATAATGCTAATGCATATATGTTCTATGTATATTTAACTACATGTGAAGACATTTGAGATGACAATGAATAAAATCTAAGATTTCTTGTGCAGAAAAAATGAAAATTATAGGGGAAAAAAATATCCTAGACTGCTACTGAACTCTCTGAGACAGCTAAAGTTGAAATTGATTCTGGCAAGGCCATTATGGGGGTAACTGTCCAAGAGAATGTTTTCTTACACAGGAAATTAGAGACAGGGAAAACATTATTAAAACTAAAAATTTGTAGATTTTTGAGTCTGCCAGAATGTGTAACAGCTATTGTATTCCCTTATGGGATTAACTATTAAATTGAATTTCAGTTAGACTCTGAATTTGAGCTGAATTCCAAGTTAAAGAATCTTCAAGGAGAGAGAAAAAAGGCAGAGAGATTCAATATGTTGTTGGATACAGTGAAACCCGCCCCCACCCCCTTGCTGGAAAATCACATGTTCTAAGAAGTTACCAAAAAAAAAAAAAAAAAAAGGTAAAGTGAGGGGTTTTATTGCTTATATTAAATGAACCATCAAAATGTTTTGATTGGTGCTTTTGAAAAATCTGGCCACATTTCTGCACCAAATTCACCATATGTACATGATTCCAGAAGTTAGATATGACAAGATATGAAAAATATCTGTCACCGAATCTTACGATTAAACTCTAGCAAAATGTAGAATTGATTAATTCAGGAGAGTGAGTGGGTGTGAATATGTGTGTTGTGTATGTATTATGTGAGTGTATTTATATGGAAGGGGAATGGCATGGCAGGACTCAAAATGTTAATGTGAAAAGAAAACTTCTTGAATATATGAATTATGGTGATTACTCATTTTAATCCATTTTATTAAGTAATAAAGTAACTTATTATTTAGCCTATATACATATAGTTCTTTGGATTTTCATTTTAAAATTCAACTTTATTAACATCACAGCTTCTTCGTCTCTGCACTGATATATAACAATGACTATACTATGTCATGTAGATAGGCATTTTTGGATAAGACATGATCTACATTTATTAGCAGCTCATTTATTTGACATTATAAGTTCCGCATAGTGAATTTTCCAGATAACCAGAATTAAACACATGAAGTTTTTATTTTAACCTTTTTAATAGAAAGGGCTCAACTTTTCTCATTTTGTAAGGAAACCATTCTTACAAGGATTCCAAGTGAGTATTAGATAATTATGAGAAGGAAATTCTGATAGCCAGTCAGCAGGAATTAAAATGTAACGTGCAACCTAAATGACATACAATAAAATGATACTTTTGCATGACATTTAAAGATATGAGAAATGGCCACTCTATCATGCTGAATGGAAAAAGAAGTATGTAAAACCATAATCTGTATTTTCTCAATAACAATCTACATGTAGAGTATGCACAAGAAAATGTAAAACATCAAATTAGTAACAGTAGTTCTCTTTGGATGGGGACTTAGAAACGATTTTTAAATTTTTTTACTCAGGCCAGGTGCAGTGACTCTCGCCTGTAATCCCAGCACTTTGGGAGGCTGAGGTGGACAGATCGTTTGATATATATATGCACACCACAGTTTCTTTATTCACTTGTTGATTGACGGGCATTGGGTTGGTTCCATGATTTTGCAATTGTGATTTGTGCTGCTACAAACATGACTGTGCAAGTATCTTATTTGAATAATGACTTATTTTTCCCTGGGTAGATACCCAGTAGTGGGATTGCTGGATCAAATGGTAATTCTACTTTTAGTTTTTAAGGAATCTCCACACTGTTTTCCATAGCAGCTGTATAAGCTTGCATTCCCATCAACAGTGTAGAGTGGTACCTGTTCACTGCATCCATGCCAACATCTACTGTCTTTTGATTTTTTGATTATGGCCATTCTTTCAGAAGTAAGGTGGTATCACATTGTGGTTTTGATTTGCATTTTCCTGATCATTAGTGATGTTGAGCATTTAGAAAAAAACATCACATCAAAAAGTGGACTAAGGACATGGATAGACAATCCTCAAAAGAAGATACACAAATGGGCAACAAACATATGAAAAAGTGATATTTAATCTTTAAGATCATTGTGGACTGGGTGATCCACAACAGCAGTGTTGTCACTTATTTGGCCAGAGCTAATTGGAACAAACTCAAAGGGCCATTTGACCAGGGTGCCGTTGGACTTGTAGACACCACACCTGAAGTCATGTATTGCAGTGTGTGGAGGCAAAACTGAATAGTAGTTTGTAGGCTGGGCTGTGGATGTGGGCCACATGGATTCCTTTTAACTGGCATTATTGAGCATGATACTTAAAGTCTCTGTGCTTTAGTTTCCTCATCTGTAAAATACGACTAATATTAGAAACTACCTCCCAAGGCTTTTGAGTTGATTAAATGAGATAATTTATGTATGATGCTTAACACAGTTCCTATGACATTTAAGTGTTCAGGAAATGTTAGTATCTTTTCCTTATGATTATTAATAAACATAACAGTACATGTAAATATTATAAAGTCTTAATGTGCCAAAAGGATCATGGGATTATAACAAATCTACCCTGGCAGGTGATAGTCAAGAACACAGATCAGCAAACTTTAGCCTGCAGGCCAGATCCATTCTGCTGCTTCTTTTTGCAAATAAAATGTTATGGAAATATAGCTTCACCCATTCATTTGCATATTCTCTATAGCTGCTTTTGTGCTATAATGGAAGAACTGAGTAGTTGCAACAGAGACTACATGGCAAGCAAAGCCTAAAATCTTTACTATCTAGCCCTCAACAGAAAATATTTGTCATCTTCTTGTCTAGATCATAAAGAGAATACAGTGAACCAGGGGAGAATATATGGGAGCTGAAGAAAATGCAGTACTTAGAGAAGTACTAATGGAGTTTACTGTCTGAGAAATTACACTGATTCACTGATTAGCAAGCAAAAAAGTAATAGTAACCATTATAGAAGCAAGTGATTACATAAGCAGAATATCAAGGAATAAACAGCAATTGGCCTATTTGAGGCCAAGGGGAGAGATACCATTGATGAGAAAGGGGAATAATAAGGAAGAGCAAATACATATACAGGTTTATATTACCAACTAAGGAAAACAAAGAATGCCATCTTCATTCTGTATAGGTCCATGTTCCAAGTCAATGATAAAACACAGAAATTAATCAGTGATGCTGTATACAATTTAGAAAACATATATGGGTGCACACATCAAGAATGTTGGGGCTAACTATAAGATGACGAAGGCAGAAATAATAGAACCTAGATAAGTCAGCAAAATCTAGTTTTCTGATAAGCTAAAAGTAGATGACAACCTCTTGAGACATATACAAAGATACAGAACACTTAGTCTAACTAAAGATAATCATGGGATGATGTTCTCTACTGGGTTACATAGTCTTTGGGAATTTCAAGACCACAGCACCTTCTTAAGACAAAAAGCACTATAAAACATCAAGGCAGAAAACTTTAGTGGGGAAGAAATTGTGACTTTATGGGATAAAGTTGCCAAAGCTACAAAACTTCTCACTATTTTTTTCTTGCATAGATTCGGCCACCAATGTATAAAGACACAAAATGCCAACATCTGAATAAGCAAACATAGTTCTTTGAGTCCATAGAGTTCAAGTCTGTAAACCACATCTATCAGGGGAACCACCCCCACTTTTTCAATGCAGGTTCTTTTCTATTTCCCTAAGTGTTGGCTGGTCTGAGAAATAAAGGGAAAGAGTACAAAAGAGAGAAATTTTAAAGCTGCGTGTCTAGGGGAGACATCACATGTTGGCAGGTTCCATCATGCCCCCGAAGCCGCAAAACCAGCAAGTTTTTATTAGTGATTTTCAAAGAGGAGGGAGTGTACAAATAGGGTGTGGGTCACAGAGATCACATGCTTCACAAGGCCATAAAATATCACAAGGCAAATGGGGGCAGAGCGAGATCACAGGACTGGGGTGAAATTAAAATCACTGATAAACTTTCATGTCCCACTGGACATGCATTGTCATTGGTAATGTCTTATCAGGAGACAGGGTTTGAGATCAGACAACCAGTCTGACTAAAATTTCCTCATCCTAATAGGCCTGGGAGCACTACGGGAGACTGGGGCTCATTTCATCCCTTTTCTGCAACCGTATGAGACAGACACTCCCAGAGTGGCCATTTTAGAGACCTACTCCTGGGAATGCATTCTCTTTCTCAGGGCTGTTCCTTGCTGAAAAAAAGAATCCAGCGATATTTCTCCTATTCACTTTTGTAAGAAGAGAAATATGGCACTGTTCTGCCCGGCTCTCAGGCAGTCAGACCTAATGGTTATCTCCCTTGTTCCCTGAACATTGCTGTTATCCTGTTCTTTTTTCAAGGTGCCCAGATTTCATATTGTTTAAACACACATGCTTTATGAACAATTTGTGCAGTTAACGCAATCATCACAGGGTCCTGAGGCAACATACATCCTCAGCTTATGAAGATGACAGGATTAAGAGATTAAAGTAAAAACAGGCATAGGAAATCACAGGAGTATTGACTGGGGAAGTGATAAATGTCCATGAAATCTTCACAATTTATGTTCAGAGATTGCAATAAAGACAGGCATAAGAAATTATAAAAGTATTAATTTGGGGAACTAATAAATGTCCATGAAATCTTCACAATTTATGTTCTGCCATGGCTTCAGCCAGTCCCTCCATTCGGGGTCCCTGACTCCCCACAACACACATCAGTTATAATTAATATAAACTTTCCATTCTCAAATGTAGCATAACTTCTCTCAGGCCTCACCTGCTGAAAACAGAAGGGTCAGGCAACTGAGTGACCTGAAGGTCCGTCCAGAACTTCTGAGATTTCCTGAGTCCTCTTTCAACCAATCACCTAGGAGAAGCTTAAAATGAGGCAAAGCACAGAGGTACACATTTAGATACAAAGACTGCTTCCGTAGAACCTGAATTTCCCACAGAATGTCCAACACTTCCCTTCACTTGGGCTATGTAGACTATTTGCCCAACAATCTTTGGTAAAAGACTAAGTAGTGCAGGGAGCAGCTTTCATGTTAAACTAAACTAATGGAATCAAAACAGACCTGTTACTAGCTGCTATCTCCAGGGAAGAAAATTCTTACCATGTACTGTGTTCCAATTTTGGAACCAATAGATACCTGCTGAGACATTAAGTTCATTAGATTTTTTCTTCACTGACATTCTGAATTGTACGATTTCTTCATTGATGCTCCTTTCATGGTTCCATCATCATTACAATGCACTTGGGAGAGAGACTTGGGAACAGTATATGGAAGCTCTGCTCTGTCGCACATATGGTTGGATACATCAAAAGCAGTGAAGGATGCAAGGTTGAAATTAACTAAGTTTAGATAAAACATCATTTCTCTTGGACTCAGAGTGAGATGCACAAACTAAGGGTTTCAGAAGCATTTTGTTGCTTTTCTTCAATGTGGGGGAAAATAATAATGATGCACCTAGTAATTATTGAACTCTGAATATTTTAATGGTTCCCCAAAATGTTGGTTTAAGCCTGTAAGTAGTTATAAGTAGGGGGGAAGACTGGAAAGAAGACAATTTATTAAAATGTTAAGATTCGCTTTATTTGGGTGGTAAGAATACAGATTTTTCTTCTCTATTTTCTGTGTTTCCAAGTTTTCTAGTAAGTATTTGTGTTCTTATATAGTGGAGAAAATATATAATAAATTTTATTACATTTGTTTAGTATCTTCTAGCATATTTGGAGGAAAAAAAAGAAAGAGAAAATTAGTTTATTTCCTGATATGACAGATGCATGTCTGGGAACTACATTTTTGAAATGATTTTAATAAATGAGAGTAGGCAAAATAATAACATTTTTTCTGGCATTTAAGCTTAATATAAATGAGTAAAAAGTCACAGTCCTACCTTAATGAAATATTTCTGCCGAAAAAATATCATTCGTTTTTGTTTGTCATGTGAATAACTCAATGTGATTCCCCAACTCCCATCATTGGTTCTACTTGTTACCTTTCTGCTGCTCTACTTTTCCCTTTATCTTTCTCCCCATCTCCACCTTTATTGTACAGATCAAACAGCAGTTGCCATTATTCAAATACAAATAATAAAGATGTCTGTCTTTTGAAGTAGCAGACTTAACATTTTGTATGTTTATTTTCCATCTTGCTTCCCACCCATAAATTAGGTTTGTGTGAATTGCTCTATATTGGTCATTAAAATGAGGTAGATATTATTCTAATTCGAGAAATAGGTAGTAACTAGGATATATTTGCAATTAATGAAAAAATCTTGATATGTCTACACTACAAGTCAACATTTAAAAACACATTTCTCAGCACATATACACTAAAATGTGTATTTTAGGCCATTATAAGTACTATAAGTACAAAAATTGCCGTGTCTAAAACAATTTGTACTTTTGTATTTGCAATTTCCGTGGTCTATTATAAACAACTGCACATTTTATAGAGCACATTTAAATGCATTATTTCCATGCTTAAAAATGTACTCTTTTTAAAAAGAGCATTAAAAGAAATGTTAATGTAGCCATTTTACTAATTTCACGCGGGCAAAGGGTGAATCAGTTGAAGCTTGGGAATTCAAATAAAATTTTCTAACTCTGTTGACAAGATATGGGATCTTGTACTTAATCAGTGTAGCAGTCAATCAATCAGACTGAGGCTAACACTGCATAGGATAAACATTACCAGACAAAAAAGGCCATCAACAGTGTATAGTCCCATAGGCTTCCAAGTCAGAGAGATCTGGCTGTCATGTCCAGCGCTACCATTCATTCATGTGACTTTGGGGGTGTTTCTTATTTATACTGAGACTTACTTTCTTCATCAGTCACTGTGTGTGAAGAAAACAGTACCCATCTCATACGCCTTCTGTAAGTGAAACAATGCACATGAAACATTTCATGTAATGAGAGGTCTGCAGTAAATGCTCAACCAAGGGTGATTGCCACAGCTTTGTTTCTGTTGTACTCATCTGCCTGCGACCTAGTCATTCAACCAACAACGCAGAGTCTAGCTCTTCCTGGACCCCGTTCTAGTGGCTAATCCACAGTACCCATTCACCTGATTTTCTTGAGACATCTCCAATCCAGCAATAGGCATTAATCCAGCCTCCATGCTATGCGCAGTGTTGTGACAGGCAGACTCCTTGGAGAAAAGAAATAGACTAGGGTGCAAAATAAACATAATATTGCTTTTAAAACCTAACAGTCTTAATGCTAAGATTCTTCCAGCACTCACGGGGCTCCTGACTCCCATCCCTATACTTCTTACCTTGCCTACAAATTCCCGATTTGGTCTCTTATAAATAATAGAACTTGATCACATTATTATGATGTGGATTTAACCTAAGCCCCATTCCTCCTGCAGACTTAGCACCTCCTGAGCCATGTGACTAACCCTATACTTAGTAGGGTGAACAGAAGCAACCAATATCCCAGACACACAGAGGCCCGGCCTCAAGCAGACCGCTCCATGGAGCTGCCCTGGCCTGTGCTCAGCCGCAGGGCTGCTGCCCTGTCTGGGAGCTATCTCTGATGGGAACCAGACAATTTTCATGTACCTGAGTCCGTCCTCCAATAACCTGCCTAGGACTTCCTTTTTTTTTTTAATAAAGTCTTACTCTGTCATCCAGGTTGGAGTGTAGTGGTGCGATCTCAGCTCACTGCAAACTCTGCCTCCTAGTTTTAAGTGATGCTCCTGCCTCAGCCTCCCGAGTAGCAGGGATTACAGGCACCCACCACCAGTCCTGGCTAATTTTTGTATTTTTAATCGAGACGGGGTTTCACCATGTTGGCCAGGCTAGTCTCAAACTCCTGACCTCAAGTGATCCACTCACCTTGACCTCCCAAAGTGCTGGGATTACAGGTGTGAGCCACCACACCCATCCTAGGGCTCCTTCTAAGGGAGGGATGGTGGTTTATTCTAGCCAGTAATCCAGGAATGAAGGCCTCCTCTGAGTCCTCTGTGGTATGCTTTCTAGAGGCACTTACTTTTTAAATTCCCTCACCCTGGCCAGGGGCCCACCTGCCAGGATTTCCCTGATTCCTGCAATGGCTGAGATACTTTGGCTGACTGTCTTGGCTGTCACTCCCTCCTGATCACTCTGTTCTTTGGAGACCAAATTGCCCTCAAAGAATGCAAATTGCCTTCACTTGTCTCTCTAGTCACCATGCTCCCTATCTACAAGTAGTGTGCCTGCTTCCCACATGCCAGCATCACTTAGCTGGCCTCTTCTCAGTAGCCACAGGCTTCTTGGCTCCTTCTCTGACATGGAAGATCTGAGAATGTGGCTGCAATTATGGTGTTGGAGCCCAGAAGTGTCGCAGTCGAGAAACAACTAGAAGTCTTATGGCTTTCATTGTAAAGGCTTCAAAGTATATGGAAATTTTTCCCCTCCATTAATTTACTTCTGAATCTGTAAATGCCATCTGGGATTCTTTAAACGTTTTCTCAACCAGTGTTTGTTGTTTGAAAAATACTATGACTTGCCTCATTGTGGGCTGTTGAGAGAATTGAGGCTCTGTTCTTTGTTCCACTGCGCGCCACCTGAGAGGCACTTGTCTGTTTACTAATGCACGGAGAGCAGTATTTCTAACGGATGAGAGGATTGGGAAAGTAGCCTTGAAACAGACCCAAATAAAACAGAAAAAGGATAATATTAGGGCTGCTAGAGATGGAGGATCCTGGAAAATGTGCTGCTTCAATACAAATCATACGTGTGTGGATGTAGATTATATATATACACACACACACACACATATATGCCAGGATTTGTAAGTAAGCCGTCTCTACCTTCCCATAAGAAAGGGAGCTGGAGCCTCAGCAGGGGTAAATGAGCTTCCTGCAGGTTTAAGAAGCTGTTCCCTGATCCAAACAGGAGTGCTTGAACAGTTCCGATAATGAAATGAAATGAATTTTCAACTGCTATAGAAATGCTGCTCAGCCGACCCAGACAGGCATCTCCATTGGTGCTCACACAGAAAATGAGTTTATCACAGATGTTCCATCTCTTAAAAGTCTTCCTGCCATTTTATTTTAAGCAACTCGCTCTCTGAATGGGTCCTTCACAAGGTTATCCACGTCTGAGCAGCAGAAAGAGCGCCTGACCTGCCTCATGTCTTTCCTGAGAGAAATAGCAGCAAATGCATTGTTCAACCTGGCCGTCCTGGTGGAGGGATATCATTGGAGTGAGGTTAGCCAAGCACACGTGGGTGAGCACTGGCCCCGCAGCCCACCTGTGTACACAAACACACACACTCCCAGGTCCAAATTATGTTAGGAATTTCCTGATGAGAAAAATGTATTTACTTATACATTCACATGTGTAGGTCTTTCCAAGTTACTGAGATTTGAACACGTAAGAAAATTACATTTCAATGAGTAAAAATGACCATAAGAAAGCTAAACATCAGACTGAGAAAAATATTTGCAATAAATGACAGACAAAGGTTTATTATTATTATTTTTTAATGAAAGGGATCTTACCAAAAGTAAGAAACAAGTAAAATCTTTCATTCCCCTCGTCCAGCTCAAAACTACACAAAGGGCAGAACCAGCTAATCCACCAAAGAGAATATATAATTGCTCAACAAGTGCATGAAAACAATTCAAATCTCTAGCAGTCACAGGAAGATATTTTTAAAATTTGAAGTGGCACCAGTTTTTATTTGTTTAAATATTTAATGCTCGTAGGTTTAAGAGTGTTAAGTGACAGGTATGGTAGGTCATGAGTGTGATCCCAGCATTCTGGGAGGCTGACGCAGGAGAATCTCTTGGGCACAGGAGTCCAAGACCAGCCTTAGCAACATAGTGAGATCACATCTCTACTAAAAATTTAAAAAATTAGCCAGGTGTAATGGTGCATACCTGGGATCCCAGCTACTCTAGAGGCTGAAGTGGGAGGATCACTTGAGCCCAGGAAATCAAGGCTACAGTGGGCAGTGATTTTGCCACTGCACTCCAGCCTCAGCGACAAAATGAGACCTTGTCTCAAAAAAAAAAAAAAAAAAGAATGATAAGTATTCTTTAACACTTCAAGTGAAAGTATAATTTGGTTTTATTGTTTTAGAAGTCAATTTAGTTTACATGTTGATTGATCTAATTTGTGAAAACAATTTTAAAATATGATAAAATATTTGTTTTAGTATGTTAATAATTCTAGACTGTAAAAACAACATATTTACTAATACATGATATTATATAAATATAAAATATATAATATTAACAAATGTATTTGTAAGAAAAAGACTGGAAAATAATAGATTAAATATTATTGGTTTTTAAAAAGGACAATAAACTTTTAAGTGACTTTCATTTTTTCTTTATTGCTTCTCTTTATTTTCTACTTCTTTTTTTTTTTTTTTTTTTTTTTTTTTGAGATGGGGTCTCACTCTGTCGCCCAGGCTGGAGTGCAATGGCATTATCTTGGCTCACTGCAGCGTCTGCCTCCTGGGTTCAAGCAATTCTCCCACCTTGGCCTCCTGAATAGCTGAGATTACAGGGGCACACCACCACGCCCAGCTAGTTTTTGCAGTTTTAGTAGAGACGAGGTTTCACTATGTTGGCCAGGGTGGTCTCGAACTCCTGACCTCAGGTGGTCCACCCGCCTCAGCCTCCCAAAGTGCTGGGATTACAGGCATGAGTCACCATGCCAGGCCTATTTTCTAGATTTTAAAAAAGATCATTATTTTGTTTATATCGAGAAAAGAATGTAAAACATTGTATGTATGTTTTTAAAAATAAACCTACGTAATTTAGTTTTCTTCCTGAGAAGTTTTAATATCTAGGTCTTTGAATAGTTTTCTCACCCCAGCTTTATTTGAACAGTGGATACCAGTGAAGGACTTTCAGGCCACTGAAAGTTGTCTGTGCATATGAAGTGTGGAGAGGGAGAGTCACATCTGAGTTATCAGTCGCATGGCTCTGTAATTATATATAATATTATTAGCCACATAGCTCTGTAATTACATATAATGTTGCAAATCCTAGTTTTCCTTTTCTCTGACTGTAGGCTTTTGTTTAAAAAGAAATCACCAGCACATCTCATTATACAAGATGCCATCAGTGTACTTTTTTAGGAAATGGACTGAATTTGAAACATTGCTTTTATTTTAGTTTTGCAGCTCTGAGTTTGGTAATGTCCTGGGCACAGGCTGTATTTCACTGCAGAGTCCATGTGTATTCCAAGTGGGGTTGTTGCTTATACCTAATGTTACAGAACTCTGCAGTTTACAGTGCATTGCGTAACTCCAAGATTGAAAAGTGCACCTGGTCCAGATGATGTGACCCGGCATGATATATACCAACGAATGCAGAAAGCTCCCATGTGGATGAGGATGGACTCAGACAGAGCCTGCTGTGTTTCCAGAAGGTCTGTTATGACCTTTACTCACCCAGACTTTATCACCCACACAGGCTGGATTTCCAGCTATCAAGCAGAATGAGGATTTGAATTATTGTGATTTTGGTGCTAGAAAGAAATTTACCTTCATGGATTATGAAATTCTATAATATACTTGCCATATATGTAAAAGTTTTTGATATAATGTCTGGCTCAAATTAAGGACCCAAGAAATGGTAATGCCAAGAGTAGACTTGGGAGGTTATAGGAATGGATTCAAACATTAGTTTATCAAATTCCATGCTGTTAACCTTTGTGGTATAGCAGGTTTATGGTTATAGTAACTCTAAGAATTGATGGATATGTAATTCATCATTTTAGGTATTTAGGGCTCATATTCTTTATGAAATGACTTCTTTGCAAGGATGCCTGCAAGAATAAAGGAGGATGGAAAGAAAGTTGCAAAAATGACTTTCCCTTGGCTCCCTAGTGGACAAGATAAAAGTGGGAGAAGCAACAGAGACATATCTCAAAGGCAGGAAGAGGCTGGCTTAAAACAGCCATGGATTAATGTGAGAAGGTCCAGGCCCCTTAGTATTTCTACAGATCAGACCCAATACTCAGGTACTGACCATCTTTGAAAATTCAAGTAATTCCCAGTAGCCTCATTTGTACTTTATTGTAAATTGCAGTGATCAAAATAGTCCCTGCCTGTTAGTCCATGGACTGAGAATCTTCTGTTGAAGAGAGGCAGAGTTTGAAAAGACGGACTCTATACCTGAGTGGGAGTTTGACCAGCCTGAGGCTGTGGAAACCAGAGAAAAAGGTCGTAACGACCACAGCTAACAGAACACCTCTCACCATGTATTGATTACATGGATTTCTCAAGTTTATTAGTTTCACAGAGAATTACAGGCTAATGGGTCTACTCTTTCAAAACTCAGACGCCCCAGCTTCACTCTCAGGGTCTTTCCTTGCACTTTTGCAAATACGAATCAAGTTCACTCACTACTGAATTAAAGCAACATGTACATTTAATAGAAAATATCAACATGTGTACTTTAAACGTACGCTTCTAATCTTCTTTAAATTGTATCTCAATAAATAAAATTTAAGAAAAAGCCAGCTTTTGACATTCAAAGTCGAATTTTTCTAAGTCTTTGAAAGCTTGGCTTGGGTAAAGTAAATGATTTTTTTTTTTCCTTTAATTCCACCAGTTCACATTCACCTAACCAGAAGGAGGCCTGGCGATGTAGAGCAGGTGAAATTTTACTGAAAGCAAAGGAGTAGAGGGTTTTGACTGGGGGACTTGGGGTACTGGATAAGGAAGAAACACTACATAGGTTGATGGGAAGTCTGAAAGCAGGGAATCCTAAGAAGAGACTTTCAAAGTAGGTTTGAAGAATTTCATGTCAGTTGCCAAGGCAGGTCAATAGATAGATAAGCCTGAGTGTCTTGTCTCCTTAGGGACAAAAAACGGAAACTGCTTGTGGAAATCCAGAAAGTTCTCTGCGCTTAATGGAGGGAGGAGTTGGAAAGACTTTCAAAGATAGTGGACCAGCAGAAGTCTGGGTCAGCAAAAGCAGACCTTTGTGTACTGGGATTGGACAATTAGAAGCAAAAGGTAAGGATTAGAATCTAGAAAAATGGGGGGCATCATGATGGTTCAAGAACCAGATGAAAGCAGGGTACCACAATAGGCAACCTCCAGGATGCAAGCCAAAATGTCAGCAGCAGAGACCTGTGAACATCTACAGACACTGACCCAATATAGGAAGGGTAAAAAAGCTAAATGACCAACCATTTGCTCAAAAGACGCCAAAGCATCCAATGAAGATGGCCTGAGCATAAAGATTCTGAGATAAACATTTAATTGCAAACATAAAGTACATTTTTTTCTTGCTACTGAGAAAGGTAGGGATTTATTTAGGGTTATTTGGGGATTTATTAAGGATTATTAAATTAGTTACATAAATGATAGAATATACCTCTTCACACATTTGAATTACAGTGAATATAAGCTTTGAAATGGCTTCATTGAGATCTAATTTACCTACCATATTACCATATAGTTCACCCATTTAAAGTGTATCATTCAATGGTTTTTGGTGCATTTGCAGAGTTGTACAACTATTACCATAATCTCATTTTAGACTTTTTTATTATCCCCAAAAGAAAACTCATGCACGCTGAATGTACAATTTTGATCACACTTTATACTTTAAAAACTGTTGGATGAAATTTTAAAAGTAGGTTGGGAGAGGAAATTTTATTAAAATGATTCAAGGGCACTGTATCTCAGAAATGGACTAGACCCAGGAACAGGAAGTCCATCTTATTTCTCTCTGTATTCCTATTTCTCTCAAGTGTCTGCTCTATTCTGTGCTCTCTGCCAGAGACCAAATTTCTAGTATTTTTCAGAGTCAACAATAACAGCTTGGGAGGGCTCATAAATATTGCAGTTCCAGCGATCCTCAGAAACTCACTTGGCTCTTTCTGACTCTAGAATTCCAAAAGCTTGGGGCAGCTAGCCACTTCCATACTACCAAGTGGTGGCTCGGGATGAAGACTCATATGTGGCTCAAACATGATATTTAAACATCTAATCCCATGGACCATCAACAAATTACAGGGAAGCTCTGTTGCAGGTACTATGGAATGATTCAATCATCATACTTTCTCAATTCCCATTCTCGCCTCTATCAAGTATGACGATTGATAACTCTACTATGCAGATTAGGATTCTACAAACTTACTCTCAGCTTCCCTTGCAGCGAATTGTAGCTTCCTGGTTCCAGACAAGAAAATACCTGCAAAAATCATTGGGGAAAAAGAAATTGGCAAAAAATAAAGAGCAATTGATATCTACGATTGCAACAGCCGTATGTGACCATGAGATGACACAATGAAGACAAAGTCTAGTGTAAAGGATGGCAAAGCAGAAATGTGGAATAACCTGGGTCTCTGATGGTATTTGGTTTGCCCTGGGCTTCATAAGATAAAAAAAAATCTCTATGTGTTTCCTCTGCTGTTAGGCTTTCTCTTCCTGTAGCCCAACCCATGCCAACTAATGAACAAGGAAATCATCATTTGAACATATACCCCAAATGGTATTTACTATACTCTTGCTGCTCCTTTCCACCTTTATTCATTGATCCCTTCATTCAGCAAATATCTGTTAATTACCACTATATGATGGAGACTCTTGCAAGTGCTGAAGATATGGTGATGAACTAAATAAAGTTCCTGAGCTCCTACTGATGAGATCTACCTCCTGGAAATTCAGGCTCTGCAATAGCCTCTTCCAGATAAGCCTCCTCTTAATTCAAGATGCACCTCCAGGTGAAATCTACTGATTCACAACATAAAGGGAAACTTAACTAGAGTTTCTCTTTTGGGTGTTTGTCTCGTTTCAGCAACCAACAGGCAAGCTTCTCAAAATAAGAGACTATGATTTGTGCTTCTTTTATGTCTCAGTTTTTGACAATTGGAAGTTTTATAATAAAGTCTTCTTGGTTGACTAATACCTTGGCCAAAGGGAAGAAATTGTAAATTTTGCCTCAAATATCTTTCCAGCAGCACCTGCCTTACTTTCACCTACCATGTATCCTTCAAGGGGGTCAGAAACACGGATCAGGTCCCTTGCAATTTTAGCCATTTGCTGCTGTCTCTCTGGTTTATATATCCTACAAAAGTTGGATTTATTTACATTGTTCTTGGTTGGAATTTAGTTTGTACAGCCTTTCCTTTTGGAAGATTCCTGCAAATTTCCTAATGCTTACTGCCATTCCTTTAAGCTATGTTTCAGCACAGAGCTTTCTTTGTTCACAAGAATTCTGAGTGTCTTGCTGCAGCAGCTGCACATAACCTATACAGGAATGAGTCCATCGCTTTTTCATGAAGGGGGATACATGTGTGGTTTCCGAACTCCTATGCCTCAATGCAAGGGTGGTAAAAAAAGCTTACGTCAGGGAGATTTTTATTCCCTAATGCCAAAACAGCAGCAAGCCTGAACCAGAAATGACATGTGTATGAAGAGGAATGCACTTGCTTTGAGCAGCCAAAGTGTGGCAGCTCAGTCTATGAAAGCAACCTACTATTCAACATTGATTGACTATTAGCATATTATAATTTAACCTCATACTGCAAAGATTCTTCATGTAAATGGTTGGAAAAAAAATCTGTAGGCAATTATTGTTAATAACAAGTAATTTGCAGCATCCGGGGATCACAAAACCTGTTACAAATTAGTATGCAGTATCATTCAAAACACACCATCATGAAGGGGAAGAACAGAGAGGTAAAGGGGTTTCACAAAGACTCCACAGCCAACCACAGGGAACGATGTGATGACCAGAGGCTGGGGGTCAATGGAACTCATACTAGAAGCACCCAAATTCCAACACCAGAGCAATCCCATAACATTGCCATCCTCCGCTCTCTTATATTCCCACATCTCCCATTCATCAGATTCTTCTCTGTGGTCCATTAACCTTCAAAGAGTTGAGCAAATACAGTCAAAGGCATCCAAATAGATGTATGGAAACAGTGGAACTTGAACACCTGCATAAAAGTAATGAACAACAACAATAAAAAAAAAAACTGACAAAAACCAATTAGTCCCTAAGTAACAGATTATTTTAATCAGTATACAAGCAAGTACATGTTGTTCACTGGGCACAAATGATTCTTCATTCTTCTCTCTTATTCTCTCTGTCAATAGATCTCTTCTGTAATTAGTCCCAAGTTAGAGAAACATAGTCACAGTAAAAATCAAGGGTAACTTTAAGTCCATGGAAACAAAGGAAAGATATTCCTGTAGCTTTTTGAAGACAAATGAAAAACTCCTGCAAAGACAGATACATTTGTGGAGGATGGATGACAGCCATCGGGGCTTGAGGTATCATTTGGGGAACCTAGGGTGATAGTCTTTTTTTTTTTTTTTTTTTTTGAGATGGAGTCTCACTCTGTCACCCAGGCTGGACTGCAGTGGCACAATATCAGCTCACTGCAATCTCTGCCACCCAGGTTCAAGCGATTATCCTTCCTCAACCTCCCAAGTAGCTGGGATTACAGGTGCCTGCCATCACACCCAGCTAACTTTTGTAGTTTTTAGTAGAGATGGGGTTTCACCATGTTGGCCAGGCTGGTCTTGAACTCCTAATCTTGTGATCCACCCACCTCAGCCTCCCAAAGCATTGCGATTACAGGCGTGAGCCACTGTGCCTGGCCAGTAGTCTTAAGGTCAATAAGATTGACAATTATATAGAAGTGGATGCTGTGTATAATCCTTATTTGAAGAAGAGAGTAAAATTAGCTCTGAGTTCTTCCTTCATTTTGCACAAAGAGAGATTATTCATTGGATCTATTTACCATTAAGAGGCATCTTCAAGTTGTGGGAGGTGTAACACCTTTCTTGAAAGAGTGCTCCCATGTCTCCTGCCAGTTAAGCTTGTTGGTTGAATATATAGGTCTACTACGTGTAGCTTTGAGATCCTCTTATAAAAGACATCTGATCTTCCTGTTTGTCCTCATGCCAATTCCTTTTGCCAAGAAACTACTAGTATAACCTAAATCAAAGAAAATCTTTTGAACCCACAGATCCATCAGATGAGACTGTTCTCAATCCCACAGTCCTCTAGGGAATTTTTTTTTTTTTTTTTTTTGACTACTCAGTCCAATCAATATCATCCAGTGCAGTTCAATAAAACTCTATTTAAGGATTTAAGAGTTAACAAAGGAAAGATAAATAATCTCACCCTTCAGAAGCTTGCAACATTCTTTGCCTCTCAAAATCCACTGTCCAAAATGTCTGTACTATGCATATGTTATTAGATATACATGGTCTTTATTTTTATTTAACTTTTCAAGGGAGGCTATCTTGAGACTCTATGCTGACAGTTCTTCAAGGTCAATAAATTTGCCCTTTGTGTTCTCCAAAGCACCCAGCATAGTTCAAGGCCTATGGTAACCATAATTTACGGCTACCCTACAAACATTTTTAGTCAATCAATCAATCAATAAGAGTACTCATTGCATCTTTATAGGAAGTATTATATTAGGTTCCTGATCCTGCACTCATCTTAGGGGTTTCTATCTAAAGGATCAAATAGGACGTCCATAAGAGATCAAAGTTTTATAACCATATGCCAGAGATTGGAAATTACCACTGTATTATAGATTTGGGATTATCCTGGAATTTTATAGCATTTCCTACCTATCTTTCTTCTCACTAAAATTATCCATGAAAATCCTTGGGGAAGGAGAAACTGGCATCATAAGTTAAATTGCATACGTAGAGTCAAACAATAAGCAGGAGCAAGATATTTGGTCATATAAAACATCACTGTTGATATATAAAGAGCTTGATTGGCACCTTCTGTTTCAAAAATGTTGAAACTTACCACTGTGAGGAAAAAGCATAAATACAAGTTTCTATATCACAGGATGTCTCAGAGCCTTTACCTGGCTATAGTACACCATAACTTTCCATGAGAAACATAATGTCTGTAATATTTCCTAAATGCACTTGAAAATGGGACTCATATTTTCAAAATGCCTTGTATGACTGGTGTTCCACAAAACATAAATTGGACTAATCTATGAGGTTTATAATACATGAGATCCATCCTTCAATGACTGTACAAAATGCAACTCCACTTCTTTGTCAATCTGAACATCTTTAGAAAATGTTTGTAAGTAGAAATTTGCAATAACTTTCACCTCTACATTGAAAAAAAAAATTCTTTACTCTTTTTACAGGCTGATATGTGACTTTTCTCCAAACACCTTTCAAAACCATCTCTCTGATCTAATTCTATACAGTAGTGTATGCACAGCAGGCTTTCTTGCATCTGCGTTTCCAGAGAAGCCATGGTAGACTATATGTACAGTTCTTTCAGATGATAATTAAGGATTAATCGGACTAATTACAAAACACTTTTAGGATCAGCCACAGTGACTCACAGCTGTAATCCTAGCACTTTAGGAGGCCAAGGCAAGAGGATTACTTGAGCGCAGGAGTTAGAGATTAGCTTGGGCAATGTAGTGAGACCACATGATATGGTTAGGCTTTTGGTCCCCACCTAAATCTCATCCTGAATTGTAATTGTCATAATCTGTACATGTCAAGGAAAGACCAGGTGGAGGTAATTGAATCACAGGGGCAGTTTCCTCCATGCTGTTCTAGTTTCGTGATAGTGAGTGAATTCTCACAAGATCTGATGGTTTACCCCTTTGTTCAGCACTTCTCCTTCCTGCCATCTTGTGAAGAAGATGCCTTGTTTCTCCTTCACCTTCCACCATGTGTGTTTCCTGAGACCTCCCCAGCCATGCTGAACTGTGAGTCAATTAAACCTCTTTCTTTTATAAATTACCCAGTCTTGGAAAGTTCTATATAGCAATACAAAAACGGACTAATATACCTTGTCTCTACAAAAATAAAAAAAAAGTAGCCAGTTGTGGTGGTGCACACCAGTGGTCCCAGATACTTGGGAGGCTGAGACAGGAGGATCACTTGAGCCTGGGAAGTCAAGACTTCAGGGAGCCATGATTACACCACTGCATTCCAGAGACAGAGGGAGACACTGTCTAAAAAAAAACAAAAAGGAAAAAAATAAAACATTTTAAGACACCAAGATCTAGACCTTGTGTATCATGCTCAAACACAGTATATTGCAGGGTAAATGATAACAACAATTAGAGATACAATTCTGATGCCCTCCCTAATGAGAGTTCCTTGATTTCATGTTTTGCGTTACTTTTGTAACCAACTTGCTCTTCATCATGTCCTAGTCTGTTTTTGTTGAAGAATTAACATCAAAGCAAAATATGTGACAAGGTTCTTGCTTTTAACAACTTTCTTAATTAAACTCATTGAGTTCCCTCTTTTCCTCAAATTGAAAATTTATGTCCTCACCCAAAGGTACCATATGCCCCTGAGTTTTAGGATGCTCAAACCATATACCCTGCTGCTTATTGTTTTTAAAACTAAACACACTCACACCTGAAATAACTACAAAGCTTCAGTCTCGAAGCCACACACCAATCAGATAATGCCTGTTCCAATTCGCCACTGATTCATCACACACACTAGACACATGGAAAAAAGTACATTGCTGCAGTATTTCCTAATGACTTCCAGAACTGAACTCTTCAGAACATCATGAATCACAGCAAGCATGTGTCTAGGTTGCAATTGGGAGATTGTTTAATTATTTACTTTTAATATAAGCTCTTTACAAAGGAATGTTTTCTGAGATTTTTGTTACTCAGAGTGCTGCCCTAAAACCAGCAGTATCAGTGTCCTGTGGAACCGTGGTAGACATGCCGAACTCAACTCCACCCAAACCTCGTGAGTCACAATGGCCAGTTCAGCAAGGAGCTCAGGTGATTCTTGTTCACATTAAAGTTGAAGAAGCCCTGAAATCTGGGAGACTTTTGGTCAAATTTCCTTTCTAGGTTTGAAGCCCATTCACATTCATTATACAGTTAATTATTTTTTTCCTTTCCTACAAACATAAAAATATATTAACAAATCATGATATTGTATTAATACGAGGAATATGAGAGATTTTCCCATGATAAATATTGGATGTTGCAGCAACCAGAGAATGTAATGATTACATAGTTCTTCTAGTAAATCTTTCATTTTTAACAGTGTGCTTGTTTACTTCAATGTGGCCACTAAGTTGTAGAGGTGTCTGTTGGCCTTATGTCATGCAAAGTAATGAGTCAATGATTGGCTTTCATGGAAGTCAATCATTTCTGTTTCAGGGAGGTAATAAAAAAAGGCTTAAACAAAACTCCACATTTTAAACAGCTTCCATTGTATCTGCCTCGCTAAAAAATAGCTTGAATTTGGGGGAAAAGATTATTTTGAGTCAGGGGCTCAACCGATGTGGGTCATACCTAAGTGAGGTTTAACACTCTGAAGATTGAGAATGACAGCATTGTAGAAAAATGTACTGATCTCCATCTTTGGTGTGATAGTTCTACTTTACTGTTTATTTTTGTAAGTCCTGGAATTTGGCCTAGACTAGAAGAGTCATCCACTGATTGGATAACACAAAAAGCTGAAAGGAACAAGGCGTAATACTCAAGAAAAGCCTTCAATTGTTAACAACTTTGGATTTTGTTCAGTTTTGTTTAATCCCCTTCAAATTAGTCACCTGAAGAGGCCCACACTTTTTGTTCCTGCAGTGTTGTTATCATCAGAAACATTCTTTTCTAACTTATCTTTTAAAACTTGGGTTTGTAGTGGCTTATACTTACAAACCCAGTGCTTTGAGAGGCTAAGGCAGGAGGATCACTTAAGGCTGGGAGTTCAAGACATGCCTGGACAACAGAGCAAGACTCTGTCTCTGAAAAAAGAAAGAAAGAAAACTGCCCTCAAAATGATCTCATGAGACTCACGGGGAAATGACATGACTGGTTATTAAATTTTGAACTTTGTTATCACACCTTATCACCCACACTTAGCTCTTAGTGATCTTGAACTATTTCTCTACAATTCAGAAACCAGCTCTAAAATACAGCTTGCACCACTTGGTTGTTTAAAAGTTTGTCCCCAGCTTTGTTATTGCAATAGAGGAATTCCATAGCAGCTCTGGCCAGCAGCAAAATAAGAACACCTTGTTCATTCTCAGTTTCTCTTTGTGGAGATGGAAAATTCTTAGATTAAGATACTCAAGTGTGTGGTAATTCTGGTAAGTTTTGGCAAAAAACATCTATCAATTCAGTCTACAGTCATGTCTTATCATGTATAGTATTCATCTAATGTTGTATATGGTAAGTCATGTAACTGGTGAATTGTCAAAAGTTTTCTCCATCTCGCAAAATGCGTTAATTCCCACTCCTCTGCCCTAGCTCCCTATAAAGTCAAACCAGAAAAGGAGTTAGTGAGCTGTCGCAGAGAGGTCCACGATATGAATAAAGGGGTGTGTATGTGGTGTGTGTGTGTGTGTGTGGTGTAGGTATGTTTCTAAATACACACTCATAACCATACCACACCACTTTGTCTAGTTTTCCTATACTTGCAAGTCAATTGTGATATTCTCAATGTCTATTTCAATGATGGCTCAGTGAAGAGTCTTCATCCATTTCTTATCTCTGAATTTTCTCAGGATACGGGCTGGACTGTCACAGAGTGTGTGCACTGGTGCCCGTAAGAGGCTATCTCTGAGGTTCTGTGTCAAGAGTCTACCAACCCTCTTTCCCATCTTCCCCAGTATCCATTTTCCCTATTTTCCTCAATATCAGAAATATGCTTAACTGATTATATAACCATTACACAGCCACCCACACACACCAGGAAGAAAAGGGGAGGAGGTGCTAGATTTCCCAGCCTCTCTTGCAGCAAAGTGAGTCATGCAGCTAATTTCTGGTGAATAGTCCAGTGGCAGAAGTTGTGTGTACAGCTTCCAGAAAACATCCTTAAAGGCTAGCAGCTTATCCTTATAGACCTCTCTTTTCCTTTTTACTGACTGGAATATAAACTTAATAGCTGGAGCTCCAGCAGCTACTTTGAACCATAAGAATCGTTACAAACAGAAGTCACAAATGGGAGAAAAAGACTTTATTCTAAAGAATAAATGAGAGAGAAGGAACTTTATTACCATGGTCTGTCATACCAACTCCAGACTACAGAACTTGATATGGCAAAGAAAGAAATTTTGAACTTGTTTAAGTTACTACTATTATTTTAGGTTATTCTATTACTTATTTCTAAACCTAATAAAAGCTGACACAACCTTTTATGTGTTGTACTGGGCTCCTCAATCAGGGTAGGAGTGTCTTTCCCTAGTTTCTCTAAGTAGTGGCTAATTTAGTAATTATTAGCCAGGCCACTTTAACTGGCAACTTATTAAGAATTATCTTCAGTATTTCTTGTTGTCATTGTCATGTTAAATTCATATTTAAAGCACTAATTTCAATTCAACTTCTGTGTACTTTCATGTATTAAACCTTGCTTTTTCAACTAAATCGGAAGCTTCTTCCATTATTGACTCACGTCCATGGATTCCAGATATTTAAGCTTCAGCGATAACTCAGGGAGACATTTAGCATCTTGTGTTGAAATTTGAAATGCATTTGTGTGCAAGTTAGCATGTGGTTTAAAAGCTTGGTTTAAATCCCCTATATTGAATTAGATGAGTTTCTTACCCTCACTATGTCTTGGTTTCCTCATCTGGAAGACGAAAATAATAATAGATGAAAAAATATACATGAAGTTTAAAACTATAAAATCCTCTTTTAGGATGAAGGTATCATAATTAGTCTCATTCACAGGTGAGGAAGTGGATTCCTCAAGGTCATAGAGTTAGGGAGAGGTGACAGCAGTGTTCTCACTTTTTTCCAAGTGAAGACCAGAATAGAATAGTCCTAAGAGTGTCTTACAGTTGTATAGAACTTTACAGTTTATAAATCACTTTGCCCCTCCTATCCAATTTAATTCTCATGTGAACCCCGAAGAAACAGATATAATCTAACCCAATTTACAAAACAGGAAACCAAGGATCAGATAGGTAAAGTGGCTTTCCCAGGACCACGTAGATAGTAAGTAGCTGACCCATTTATTCTGGGTCTAAATTAAATTGGTCTTCCTAGTATTTCGTGCTGTACAATTTCCAAAATCTTAGCATAGGTCAGTAGCAGAAATTAAGTCCCAACAAACTGATTTTTGTCAAGCTTTCTGGGAAGGATCAAATGAGGAATACCTAGAATTGCACATAATCTGACTATGTTAAGTCAAAACATTTGTCCACAGCCTACGAGAAAACTGAAAGAATGCATGGGAATATAACCCAACAATTCTACTCTCAATGCACATATATTATCTACGAGTAGGTGCCAAGTCTATGTTTACCTTAAGAGGCACAATAAGAAATGACTTGAATTTATCTAGGAAAAAAAACACTTGATTTTTTTCCCCCCAATCAAAGGAGCAAGCCAGAATTGTCCAAACCTTCCTTCCTCAAATGTCGAGATGAACATTTCCTTTCATCTATTCTCCCAGCAATTTCTTTCCTACAATTAAATCTTGAATGTGGATCCTGTGGACATCCAATGACCCGGTATAGAGAGGAGCTGTCCCAGAAGATCTGAGCCCAGGTGCAGAATAAACCAATGCTCTTCCTAATGTGTTCCTCTTTTCAATAATAACAAAAGTTATAATCACTTTTTTAATCAGTTTTCCCCATTTGGATAAGCACAGTCCATGGCTCTCGCTGGTTCTAAACATGCTGTTCATGCTTGTTAATGACCAGCCCCCATCGTTTACTAAGCACATGCTCATCTCACTTTGGTGAATTAATATTGGCACTCGGCTCACTTATAAAGGCTATTTATTATCAATTTTTCAAATTAGCAGTTGATTGGCATTCAGTATAACTTCTTTTGGGGGCAGGGTCTTCATGTACTGCTAATTAAACTAAGGAATTCATCTGTTCAAAAGTTAGAAGAATTAGAATTGTGAAAAAATAACATTTTTTGCCTCAAAATTGCTATACTCATATGTATAAAGTTTCTATATAATGTGATGAAATAATTATTGTAATTAGCATCTTAATTTGAATTTAGATGCAATTTGTTTTTTTTTTTTCTTTTTAGAAATCTAAATTAATTCCCTGGGAAACTGATGAGAATTTTTCAAAGTAGAAATAAATGCCTGTAATAAATCAAGAGATAAGGGAACAGGCAGAGATTATTGTGCAATTAAAGTTTACTAAATTAATTCCACTTAAACTCCTTGGAGTTTAATGTGAAAAAACTAGGAAGTCTGAGTATCTTCTTGGATTAAAAAATTCACACTGAAAATTTAAAGGCAAAGAAGAGAAAAGAACCATATAATCACTATTTCCCTAAACACTAATTTCCCTAAACACAGAAAATAAATGTTCATATCCGTCTCACAGTTTGATATTAAAAATATAAATAAAAGGCACCAAACTTGAGTAAATTAAATGGAAGCATGGACAGGTGATTGGAAGTTGAATGTGAATATTTGTTTTACCCAAATGAATCTAAATTTCATTAGTTGATAATTAAAAGGAAATTATACAGACATTACAATTACTGGCAATGGCATAAATTATGAAGCAGTATGGCAAAACAATTTAGGAACTCACATTGCTGTTACTATTGTCAAACTGGTTACCAGAGAAACCTAGGATAAATAATATACTCTGTGACTATGGAAATGAGGCCTTGATGTGTTGCTAAGCTGTTAAAGCTAATGTCATTGTATAAAACAATAATGTTAAACATTATTAGTTTTTTAATTATGTCAGTTAATTAGGATTGTTCCTGTTAATTGTCTATGATTCATCTCCAGATGAAAAATGCTCAAGTAAGAGCTTTCGCTTTTTCTCTCCAACATACCATCTAAAATAAGGCCGGAGTTTTGTACAGCTGAATTTTACAAACACCATTAGCCTGGGTGACACTGGGAATTGTGGCCAAATTCATCCATAATAAAAGATACATTAATAAAAACATATTATTAAGGAAGATAAGAATACAGAGCCATCATTTTATCACACTGGACTCAAAGATTGACCCTTGATTTCCAATGGTTGCTTTTACATCAAATATTTTTATATCAAATCTAAAGCAAATGTGATTTAGGTAGACTATTTGACATTTTCCTAGCCTACAAAATACCAAAACATTGAACTTCTATTAGCCTTCAGCTTCTTTATATTTCATGACCTCAAAAAAATTTACATATTCTTAATTTTACTTGTATTATTCAATACATATTTAGTATCATAATGTATGATTAAAAGACTATGTTAAACACTGGATATCCAGTTACAGGAAAATAGGAGCATGAGCCTTCCCTTGTAGGACTTAGAGTTTAAAATCACAAAGTCACCAGTATATCACTTACTGCAGTTGAGACCATCAAAACTTTAAAACCATATCATAGCATCATGGCCAGAATACCAACAAACTAAATCTCACCTTCTCAGCTTCCCCCATCTATAATAAAAGTAGAAATGCTTATTCATGAAGTTTTGGTCTGCAGCTATATCCCTAGTGCCTAGACAGCGGTTTATTATAGGTGCTCACTTCGTATTTGTTGACTTGATACATTGACTGTTATTGGAAAAGCAAAATAAATATAAAATCAGCTTCTCCAGAGCAATTTCGTTTGGCATTAAACTTTAATAATGTAACATCAAGAGAGTATATGATGAATAAAATACATTTTTAAAAAAAATAGGTTAATTTTGCAGTGTTTGTACTTTACGATTAGGTGTAAGAAATCTTACAGAATTTGTGCTTGTATTTTGATGAGAAGTCTTCTTTTAAAAAATATTTAAAGTTTCCAGTGGAAGAGGAGGTTTCAGTGAATAATTGCATCACAATATAGTGATATATATCATATAATTGCACCACTTCCTACAATATGTAGTAGCAAGAAAGACTCATCTCTATGGAACTTTAGAATTTCAGAAATCTTAGAGATCATTTGGTTCAACTGCTCTTCCCATTCTCTTTATATTATCCCCATTTAGAAGTCACTCAGTATCTTTGAATAGCTCCAGAGGCAAGAAACTACCATCTTTCCAGGAATCCCATTCTGTCACTGGACAGTTCTGGCTGATGGAAATATTTTTCTAATATTCACCTCAAATACATTTAGCTACAAGCTTTATGTGTTAGTCCCAAGTCTACCCTTTGGAGCCTCACAGGATATGTGGCATTTATCAGATATTGATAATTTTTCAAAACTTTAATAAGCACATGAAATAAACATTTGAAAATGGTCCTTTTTACCCCAAGCTCTTAGCTAAATAAACCATTTATTTCAAATATTTCTTGATGATGTTAAGCCCCCGCCCCCTTTTCCTTTTTTGTCTCTTTCCTTCAAAATGACTTCAATTTATCTATGAAATGCAAAGCCTAGAAATGAGTACCAATTCCCCCTTTTTCTTCCGGATGGGCAGAGCAGAATAGGATTAACACCTCCCTCCTATTAAATATTATTCTTCTTACTCTGAGATCACATCTGCATTTTTGGTGACAGAACCATGCTCTTGATTCATATTGCACTTTAAATGAGAAGAAAAACAGTCTTTTTCGCATGTGCTATTGTTTCCCCATGTCGCCCACTCTCTCCCAGTCTATATTCTGCATGTTTGGGAGGTCACTGGGGCCCATGTATAGAATCTTACATTTATTTTTATGAGGTTCCACCTTATTAGGTGAAGGCATAGAGTTAGAGATTATTTCATCAAATCTTCTCTTTAAAAGAGGCAAAACCCAACAACCCCACAGAAGTGAAAGGACTTCCTCAGGTTCCACAATCCACAATTGGAGGACCCAGAATTCCAGCTCAGGTTTCTGATTCAGTATTTTCCACTAGGTCAGTGTTCTTCATGAACACTGCACAGGCTGGTAACATCAAGATCACCTGAAAACTTGTTAAAAATGCGAATTTTGGGTCCCCACTTCAATCAACTGAATTAGAATCAGTTGGGACCGGGGGGTAGGGGGTGGTGGTTAGAGCTCAGCAATTTGTGGTTTTACAAGCCCGTCACGTGACTTCGATGCACATTAATGTTTGAGACCCACTGTTCCACACCATGTGCCTTCACACTGTTGCAAAAGCCCGCTCCATGTTTCTAACCCCTCAACCTAGTTAGGAACCTTTATTCTGCCATCAAATGTATGAAATCTCTCTCTCAACCTCTTATGTTCAGGGGAAAGCAAAACTCAGGAAGACAAGTCACTCCTTGCCTCCATGGGGAGAGAAAGGAGGAAGAAAGGACTCCCAGAGGAGTAAAGTTCCCTGGATCACCATGCTCTTTTCTTCCTATCCACCATGACCACTGCTGGCAGAGAAAAAGAGTACTCTTTGCTTTTGGTTTTAATGAGTTCTTGGAAGCTCTTTTAAAATTTGAGTTGTCAAAAATCAGGCAATAAGTTTTTACAAAAATCATGTATCTGTTGAGAGTTATGTTCCAGACCAAAAGTTTTGCCTTAAATAAATCATGGTTGTAATCAACTTTTAGGACACAAACAACTAAAGTGCAACTGTCAAGCTTGATGTTAATCAGAATTCCTACAGTACATTCCAAGCACCAAAAATAGTCAGAAAATTCTCTGCATAATAGAAGGGAAACATTGTATTAAGTAGAGCATACATAGCACATAAAAATTCAACTGGTTATAACATCATTTTGAGCTACCAAAGCTGATGTTAATTAAAACAAAGAAATGTTTTTGCCTTCTCAACTTTATAGACTTTCTAGACTATATGAGTGACATATAGTCTCAGGAGAGTCCGGGCATGGTGGCTCACACCTGTAATCCCAGCACTTTGGCAGGCAGAAGTGGACAGATCACCTGAGGTCAGGAGTTTGAGACCAGCCTGACCAACATGGTGAAACCCTATCTCTACTAAATATATATATATAAAGCTGGGTGTCGTGGCAGGTGCCTGTAATCCCAGCTACTCAGGAGGCTGAGGCAAGAGAATCACTTGAACCCAGGAGGCAGAGGTTACAGTGAGTTGCAATCATACCACTGCACTCCAGCAGGGCAACAGAATGAGACTCCGTCTCAAAAAAGTAAAATAAAATATAAATAATTGAAAAGTCCCAGGGGGATATTGAATAAATGCCTTGTTTTCTCTTGGCCTATTTCTTGCTTACAACCAGAGGTATTTGAAAACACCTTGTGTCCTACCTCCCTCCCGTTTCACATTTTCTATTTGCTTGTTATGCTCCATTCACTGTTGCAAGGCACATTGTGACTCCTGATTTATTTATTCCTCACAATAACTCCACAAGAATGCCATGATTCTTGCTCTAGTTTGCAAATGAAAACACCAGGGCACAGAGGAGTTCATGAAATTCACCCAAAGACACAGAAGCAGTAAGTGGAAGAGCCAGGATCTGTGCCCAAGAAGTCTGGTTCTAGAATCAAGAACTTATCAAGTGGGCTACCTAGAACATGCCTATCTAGGCTAATACCTAGAACCTGGGTTCTTTGCTATTATCTGTACATGTTACGGCTGCTCGATGTTTCAAAGCATTTCAAGGACTTTGTTAAAGCACATTAAGGACCTTATTTGTGTATTTGTGTCATTTTTATCTTGTCTTCACCCACAGACCATCCCCTCATAATGAAAAGAGCAGACAACTGTGAATAGGGTGGAAAATGTGGTATAGTTTCCAAAGATGGTTTTCAGCAATTCCTTCTATTTCTCTACACTCATATTGCTCTTGCCATCAAGAGTTAGAGCCAGCCGGGTGTGGTGGTTCACACCTGTAATCCCAGCACTTTGGGAGGACAAAGCGGGTGGATCACTTGAGGCTGGGAATTTGAGACCAGCCTGACCAACATGGTGAAACCCTGTCTCTACTAAAAATAAAAAAAAAAAAAAATTAGCTGGGTGTGTTGGTGCATGCCTATAATTCTAGCTACTTGGGAGGCTGAGACATGAGGATTGCTTGAACCCAGGAGGCAGAGGTTGCAGTAAGCTGAGATTGCACTCCAGCTTGGGTGACAGAGTAAAACTCTGTCTCAAAAAAAAAAAAAAAAAAAAAAAAGAGAGAGAGAGAGCCTACCCCTCATGCACACATGCACACACACACACACACACTCTTGGCTGGCCTTGCCATGCCATCAAGAATGCCCAGGCATTCCTATGGAGAGTCAGCCACATGGAGAAGTTCTGGAGAAAAAAATCTCATGAACAAAGGTCACGTGGATGGAAACTGAGGTACCCAGTTGTCAGTCAGTACTGTGGCCCCAAATGTGAGACCATCTTGTTGACTTCCCACCCAGCCTCCAGATGGAACAGCCACAAAAGTAACCCCAGTCAAAGCCACCTGGAGCAGAAGAAAAGTCCAGCTGACCCACAAAATGGAAAAAAAAGGAATCAAATGGTTATTTTAGGCCACTGCATTTTGGAGTAGATTCTTATTCAGCAAGAGAAATGAGACACAGAAGGGTAGCAGGACAGTTTCTCTGACTCCTTAATCCCTATCAATCCATGTTCATTTCAGCTTCCTATTTTCTTTGTAGCGTATACCTGGAATTCCCTCTCTTTGCTCAGTCCACTTCTACATCTCTGTTCCTCAGCTTTAAGACCTGGATATGTTTCCCATTCCCTGTGATGTCTCCCTCAGCATGCCCAGACCAGAGGGATCTTCCTCTGCTCTGAGTTTTTCTATACCTCTTATCTCCCCGATGCAGATTTATAATTTACTTTGTTTTATTGCAAGTAAATGAATCCAGATAAATTATACTTGTGCAATTTTTATTCCTAGTCTCTATCTGGTCAGGCTGGAGAGAAACTTAAACTAAGTCATTCTGGTTTTGCCCTCTGCCTGAGCTGTGCTATGGTCAGGGTTTTAGACAGTGCTAAGTCATTAAGTGGGATGCCTCCAATTACTGGGCATTGGTCTTCACCCTACTCCCGAGAATTCTGCTGTTTCTGTTCCCTTGTATGTTGAAGTTCTGGTGATTTGTTGCTGTTTGGGGACCTGAAAACCTAGCTGGATCCTATCTTACAGATGTGCATAGTCAGTCCTTTCTAGCACATTGCTGTCTCCCAATTAGGGGACTGCCAGGGGACAGGGCTCTTAGCAGCAAGCCTGCCAGGACTCCTAGACACTGTTACTTGCTTCTTACAATTTCTTGTCTACAGAAACATTTCAATCCATGTCTCTTTGTCTATTTCTTACGACAGTGGCATGGAAGAGGACAGTGCCTATGCATGCTGACAACCTCCCACCCCAAGCATCTGGCATTGACTCTCTGCTTTTCAGCCTCAGTGCTTTCTCCTAAAGCGAGGGGAGCTTCCTTAGCACAAGCACTGAAGTGGCGAGGCAGGAGGAAGGTTTGAATACAAATGGCCATGGATGAAGGTCCCAAATTCCAAAACATCAAAGGGCCATTTCTGAGGTGCAGTCTCTGTGGCTCTTCAAAGAGGCCCAAGCAGGACTGAGCCCTGGTTGTCTTCAGTGGTATCCCGATCACTAATGTATCCTTTCCCCTTCCTCCCTGTCTGAATCTCTCTTCTCTCACATTCCCGCTTCCTGGGATCGCATCCTAAGTTGCCTGCATCTTGGTCCTTGTCTCAGGCTTTACTTCCAAGGAAATTGAAAGTAAGACTGTTTCCCATCCCTCTTGATTCTTTCAAACTCTCTCTTCCATTCCATTGCCTGCTCAAAACCATCAATTTATCTACAGACTTATACCAGTGATGCTATATCATGGGCAATTTTGCCAGTCCCAGGTGCATTTGGCAATGTCTGGAGATATTTTTGGTGGCCACAGCTGGGGGACGGGTGCTATTGGCATCTACTGGGAAGAGACCAGGGATGCTGCTAAATCTCCTACCTTGCATAGGACAACTCCCTACAGCCAAGAAGGCCTCAAATCCAGCCCCACATGCCAGTAGTGCCCCAATTAGGAAACCCTGCTGTAAATAGAGATGAGAAACAGGAAGTGTTTGAGGCTACTGCTTCTTTTCATCAGTTACATAACTTCTTACAAGTTAAGATTCTCAGGTTTCAGCTTAGATCTCCTCCCTGAATCAGAACCTTTGAAGAGGACTTGAGAATCTGTGTGTTTTTCTTAAACTCAGGTGGCTTTGATGTATCCAGGTTGGCACCAAGGCATGCACTAGCATGTGGGGTCCAGTCTCCTTGATGTGTCCTGGGAAGACTAGCTTCCTTATTATTATAGAATGTTCTAGAAACGTACTAACTCTCAAAAGTTATATGCTAGTGTGAAACACCACTAGATGCTGGTGTGAAACACCCTGCGACAAACAGACATGAGGAAGGAAGACTTGTGTTTTACATGTGAGCGGGTGTTACAGAGTTGCAGGTAGGGGCTCAATAGAACTTGGAAACCACCGCCCAAACCCTTGTCCTGAAACTCAGAGAAAAAGTAACTCTGCTTTACACTCAAAAACTGATAGGACTAAGGGGCACCGGGTGTGAAGCATCCCTGTTGATTCTCACAAATATTTTGGAAATGAATCATAAATATTAGTACTTTCAGGGGGTCAGTGATAAGAGCTGGCAGGGTTCATAGCATTAAGATTTGATAAATTACGTTAAACATGACTAATATTGTCCTCACTCAGTGTTTAAGCCTGAGAAGTGTGGATGGTGCATTTTCTCTATGCATTTTTGTTTAGCTATACATTTTCCCCGGCTAACCTGGAAATGTTCTCAATCTGTGCTACATCCCCTGCTTTTCAATCCCCCGAAAGCTCCCAGCATGATGTTGGGTTCAGGGGCTTCTGTTGAATTGATTTGCTGGTTGGAAAAGAGCCCAGATAACTATCTAGTGATATTTCCAATAATTCTGGATTATTATCAATAGTACTATCCATCAAAAATGTATTCAGACTACCTGATGTCTAATATAACTTAGGTTCTTTTTTTTGAACTGACTAGCCTTTGCAGACTTGATACAGGTAAGCTTTAGAAGAGTTTCTCAATAAACATTTACATATGGATTAATTGACTGATGTATAATCTCTTCCATGTATCTTGAATACTGACCTATTGTTTTGCTTAAAGCAAATTCATCAAAAATTATTTGTTTGATTTTGAGGTTTGACCCTTGGCTGATCAATGGCTGAGATTTCGTCTTTGAATTTTAGGCTCCTGGACAGCAATGTATAATCTAACAACATCGGGGAAAAACAAGCATGAGGAATGCGGCCCAAAAGTTGAGAGTAAGACTCAGAGTGAACCCACCCATCTCGAAGTATAGATGTGTAATTTACCATCAGATTATGGGAACTCAGAAGTAAGTTACTTAACTGTTCCGTGTCTACTTTCCTCATCCAGAAGGCAGGAATTGCAAGTTGTAATGATTAATTGGGCAAATGTGTGTAGCAGCTTTAGGACAAACCCTGGCACAAGGTGAGTGTTCAGTCCACAGTAGCTGCTACTACTAGGATTATTTTAATGCCCAGGTCTGATAATGAATTTATCTATTTTCTAACATAAAATTTCTTATAGCCTTCCCATCACTGTTGGTAATCTCTCATTTCTAATAATTTTGGTAGAAGATTTTGAGAATTCACATATATAATTTTTCTTTGGCAGTAAAACCCTTCTCCTTCATCTTCTTCACCCAGCTATCTCTAATTCATTCATTGATTCATTCATACATTCAATCCTTCCGTAAATATCTGCTAATTATGTCAGGCTCAGGGTTTGGTTCAAGGACTATAATGGGAGCAAAATAACCCAAATGTGACCTCTCTTCTCATGTAGCTTATCAAGTAAATGGAGTGGGGTGGAGGAAAAAATCAAACAATTATAGAAATAAATGTGCCATGGAAAGTATTGTGTATCATAATGAGTGTGCGTAATGATACTTGACTAATCCAGTGAGTTCAGAGAAGACTTCCATTGAGAAGCAAAGTACAGACGAGATTCAAAGGATAAGTAAAAGATTGCTAGACAAATCAGGGAAGGAACAGCATGCCAAGTAGAAGAACCAGCATGTGCAAGGGTCTTGCAGCTAATCCTTTGACTCTCAACTCAAAAGTCACTTCCCTGGTGAGACCTCCCTTTTCCACCACCGCCCCTCCAAACAGGGTCAGGATTCCTCTCTGCATTTCCTCTTATGGTACCCTGTACTTTCTCCTTACAGTTCTTCTCAACAGTTTGTAATCCCATATCTATCTATCTATCTATTTTTGTCCCCACCAGATCATAAGTTTTATGGAAGCATAGGCCATGGACACGTTTGCATTATATCCCAACATCAAGCCCGTGCTTGACCTACAGCTGGTGCCCCATGAATATTTGTTATATTCATTGTGCCTTCCTTCAGGGATAGTTCATGACTTACTGATTGGTTTTCTTTAAACCTATTGTGCCTGTCCTGTTAGTAAATCAAGGTTATTCAATTATCCAGAATCATGTAACATCTCTTCCTTTTGTAATACCCTCCAACTCATTTGGGGTATAGAGATTCTCTAAGTGCCTGTTATTACAGAGTACAAAACAACCATAAATCATATCATTGAATAAATTATAATTTAATGGATGAGTTAAGATTATTTTTAAAAACCATAGAATTGTAGGTTTTTCAGAGCCAGAAAGGGCCTTCAAGTTCATTTAGCACTCATTTTATAAATTATCAAAAGTTCAGGACAGGACAGGCCTTTCCACTCCACCAGCCATCTCCAAGATACACCCTTCAAAGAAGCTTCCAAAGGCATTTACCAAAGACACATAGGGTAGCTTGATTAATAAAATATCTAGTTCTCCAACCCTTGCCTTTGTTGTGAACAATGTCTTTATCCTGGCTGTTACATTTCCATTTGGATCTTAATGGGAAGGAGTATTTTCTGTTCCTAAACTGCTTGCTTGAACTGGTTACAGTTATTCCAACTCAGTAACAGGAGAGACTAGGGCAATGAATAGATGCCTTAACACCTGCAAGGTTCTGGAAGCCTTCACATGTCACAACCTTTATCCAGAATCTGAACTGATAGGTTGGGATGGATGTGTTGTAGAAGCCCGATATCCCTGCATTACAAATAAAGCATTAAGACTGCCTATTCAAGAATAAAGAAAGGACTAGACAATATTAACACAGAGAATAATGGCCTTGGAACACATTTGCACCTTTCTAACAATTTCCCAGCTTGCTCCACATGCTATTCAGTAGTCAAGCAGCCAAACAGACTTTTTGTCCTTCTAAAGATGGTCTCATTCCTTGAAGTTTCAGTTTTTGTAATTTGGCTGATTGGAGAACTTGGCTGAGCAAAGCATCATCAGAGATGATTTCTCTTGTTGTGAATTCAAAAGGCTTCAGCACACAGCACAAATGATCCATTAGCGTCCATTGTCTAGAGTTCAGGAAAACACCTTCTGCAGCATTGTGCAGTAATGTGTGTGGCTTTTTTCTTTCTCTTTCTTCTTCTTCTATGGGGAAAGCACGCCTCCTAACATATAGGACGACTTGTTTTTCAGTATGTGAGCAGTTTATATATGATTAAAGTTGGGGAAAACTGTCACTCTTCAAAGATTTTCAAAGAATTTTGACAAAATGGCAGGAACAAGTTTCAAACAGACTATGAAAAGCTGCAGTACTTCTGAGTTTATCAGGAAAATGTACATGTTACATAGAGGGAAGAAACAACTAAGTATTTACTGTGCATGGTAAAATATTTTCAGGTGAGCAAAGTAGAATAAAACATTGCCTTTATCTTCTTCCAGCTTACATTTCTATTGTAAAAACAGAATTTAAAATAATGCACTACAAAAGAAAAAACTGTAAGTCAAAATAACTTTGAAAAAGAACAAAATTGGAGGACAAACACTATCTGACTTCAAGATTTATAAAGTTATAGTAATCAAAACAGTATGACCACTGGTGTAACACTAAACAAATGGATGAAATAGAATAGAGTCCAGAGATAGATCTGTGCATATATGATGCATGGACAACTGATTTTTGACAAAAATGCAAAAGCAATCAGTGGAGAAAGGGTAGTCTTTTCAACATCTGATGCCAGAACAAATGGATCTGTAGCAGCAAAAACAAACAACTTTGATCCATGTGTAGCACCAATATACAAAGCAATTCAATCTGGTTATTGGAGGCTGGTAAGGGTCCAAGGGAGGGGAGGCGAGGGAGAGGTAGGTTAATAGCTACAAAATTACGGCTAGATAGGAGGAATAAGTTCTAGGGCTCTATAGCACTGTAGGGTGAATATAGTTAACAGTAATTTATTGTATATTTTCAAAACATGGGAAGAGAGAATTTTGAATGCTCACAGCACATACAAATGATAAATGTTGGAGGTGATAGATATGCTCATTACTCTGATTTGATCTTTACATATTGTATACATATATCAAATACCATATCACTGTGTATCCCATAAATGTGTACAGTTATTACTTGTCAACTAAAGATAAAAGGAAAAAAATCACTCAAAAGGTATCATAGACCTATTATGATAAAACTTCTGAAATAAAAAGTAGAAACAAATCTTTGTGACCTTGGGTTAGGCAATATATCTTATATTCAATGCTAAACGCATCAAATTGATAAATGAGACTTCATCAAAATGTAAGACTTCTGTTCCTCAAAAATCATTGCTAAATATATGAAAAGACAAATCACAAAGGAGAAAATATTGCAAAATATTTGCAAATTATATCTGTAGAAGAACTTGTATCCAAAATAGAATTTTCAAAATTCAGTAAGACAACTACAATCCGCCTATTTTTTTAATGAGCAAAACGTTTGTGCTGACTTTTCCAAAGATATACAGATGGCAAATAAGCCCATCAAAAGATACTTGACATCATTTGTCATTAAGAAATGCAAGTTAAAACCACAATGAGATCCAACTACATCTGCTTTTCTGGCTGAGATTTAAGAAACTGACCACTCTAAGTGTTGATGAGAATGTGGAAAAACTGGAATTCTCAAACACTGCTGGTGGGAACATAAAATGGGACAACCATTTTGCAAAACAGTTTGGCCATTTCTTAGAAAGTTAAACATATACTTACCATATGATTCAGCTATTTCATTCTTAGGCATTTATGCAAGACAGATGAATGTTTATGTCCACATGAAGACCAGAGCAGCTTTATTTGTAATAGCCCCCAAACTGGAAACAACCTAATGTCCACCAACAGGAGAATTAATAAACAAATTGTGGTACTGTATATCCAGACAACGAAATACTACCGAGGAATAAAGAGAAATAAACCCAACAATATGGATGGATATCAAATAATTATGGTGGTAAATGAAGTCATACAAAAAATAACACATCTTTTAATTCTATTTATAAAGATCTAGTACATGTAAACTAACCTATAGTGATAAAAAGCAAATCAGTGGTTGCTTGAGAAGGAGGTGCAAGGAGAGGCAAAAGGGACACAAGAAAACTTTTTGGAGTTAGGAATGAAATGTTCATTGTGTTGAATGTGGTAATGGTTTCAGGGGTATAAAGATATGTCAAAACATCAAATTGTAAACTTTAAATATTTGCAACTTATTGTATGTGAATTTTACCTTATTAAAGCTGTTAAAACAAAAAACAGTATGTGATAAAGTTGGAAAATATTGATTCAGGGAATATGCATTGTGGAAATTCTTATGGGATCAATATACAGCAAAATCAATAGGAAAGGTTTTCCAGAGGAAGGAAGACCTGGCACGAACCTGAACAAATTATTACATCCACAGTGGGATTTTCATACCTTTAATTTCTGGAATAGACATGATTTTGGATGGCTCATGTAGTAGAAGATAGATTACCAAAATGTTTTTGAAGCAATGCTGTTGTAAATTGAGGAGAATGGGTAAAATTGTTTCTAGAACCCCTTTGAATCCAATGTGCTGGATTTGGTCATCTTGGGTCTGCTGCCTCACTTTGGACCTCCTAGAAGTGGTATATCATGCTAGGAGTGACCACGTAAGATTAGTCAATAAGAATGAGAACAAATGAGAAGAAATTTTAGAACAGATCAGTTCACTGAAGAGTTTCTTAGCAAGAAAATTTGGAATAAGAACTAAGTAGAAATTTGCACAGAATGTTCCGGAAGAACAGAAGAAAGTAGTTTAGCCCTATCTGAAGGTTTGGTAAGGGCTTCATAAAAGACACCATCTGAGTTAAGTGTTGTAGGATGAGAATGAGTTAGCCAGGAAAAGAAAGGTTGGGCCAGGCTTCCAAGAAGAGAGAACTTCATGAGCAAAAGTATGAAGATATGAACAGCATGTGTTCTGAGAAATAAAATTCAAGATAAATACACAATAAAAATGAAATGAGAGATGCTTATGCATTCACCCGCTCAGTTTGCCATTCAACAAATATTTATTAAGTGGTTTTTACATCAGGTGACAATGCAGCTGAGGCTTGTGACCTCATGAAGCTTCTATTGTGGAGAGGGAATTCATTCTAGATGTTCCCTTGATAAGCCCATAAAGACCAATGAGGACCTTATTATGATGAGCTCTGCCTACCATTCCAAGTGACAGGGTTTTATTCTGGAGGCAAAAGGGAGCTGTGAATAACAGGATGGTCAGTTTTTAAGATCATGCAGATTTGGAGGGATGCATGTATCTGATAGGGATGAGTAAGATAGAGGAAACTTGCTAGCTCACTGTAACAAGAATCAAAATTGGAAATAAAAGAATAAAACATTGGAGGGCTAAGACAATGACAAATTCAGTTAGAGACATGTTGGCTTTGATGAGACCAGGGCAGTTGGCTCTGTTAGTCTGGGGCTCGCCAGAAAGGTAAGGCCTCAATATAGAAACATGCACTGAGAATCTAAATCAAGAGAAGAATTGAAGGCCAAAGAGACACGTTCCCCCCTTTCCTATCTGCTAGTCACTGGATGCTTGCATAACTCTTGCTTAAGGAACCTCTCATCCTGGTTATTAGCCATTCTTATTGACTAATCTTACGTGGTCACTCCTAGCATGATATACCACTTCTAGGAGGTCCAAAGTGAGGCAGCAGACCCAAGATGACCAAATCCAGCACATTGGATTCAAAGGGGTTCTAGAAACAATTTTACCCATTCTCCTCAATTTACAACAGCATTGCTTCAAAAACATTTTGGTAATCTATCTTCTACTACATGAGCCATCCAAAATCATGTCTATTCCAGAAATTAAAGGTATGAAAATCCCACTGTGGATGTAATAATGTGTTTAAACAGCCCTTAATTATTTAGAGGAACAAAAGCAATAGACACTTATTAATAACAAGAATGAAGCATTATCTATGTGTGAATCGCTCTGGATATGAGAGAAGATAGTATCTTTCATTGTGCTAAATTATCACTCAAAAAATTTAGACTAATGATGATATCACTTGTCTCAAAGCTCTTTAAAATGCCCAGAGATATAAACAATCAGCTATAGCCTCTCATAAACCTCAGACCTAACTATACATTGTGCATGCTTTCCCCCTGCTGGAGCATTTGTACATGAGAAATAAAAGACTGATGCAGAACCATAGTCTTTGATACATCCACAAGAATGACCAAATATCCTGGTTGTCAAAGTAAACAGAGAGACTTGTGGCTGGGCTTTTCCATGATTACATTTCTTGCTTTTTGACACAGGCATTTCAGAGCTCCTCTGTGCTAAATGTGCCACTGATTTCTGTCCTTTGCTCAATGAAGCCTGAAAACATAGTCTCCAATGAAAGAAACTTAGAATTTAATCCATAAATACAGCAGTCTACATTTAATACTGACTTTTGAGATGGGACAGAGGACTTCTCTATTTATGAAGACTATGTGGAAATGAACAGGAGCCCAAGAGAAGACAGTCACACCCACACCTTCTATTTTCTGTCAAGGAAATAGACACAAAAAAATGACTGTTTCCATGACAGGAAAACAAAGCAAAACAAAACAAAAATGTCTGAGTTACAGTTGTTGCTTTGGTGGTTATGGTGGTGGTGGTGGGCTCTTCTTTCCTTCCTTCTCCTCCTCCTTCTGCTCTTCCTCCTCCTCCTCCTCCACTGCCACTGGCACCGCCTCCATCACCACTTTCTCTTATGCCTCAGTATGCCTCTCTCATGTCAATGAAAGCACGAAGTTGTTTTTTTTTTATATAGTTTATTATTTTTTATTTTTTATTATACTTTAAGTTCTAGGGTACATGTGCATAACGTGCAGGTTTGTTACATATGTATACTTGTGCCATGTTGGTGTGCTGCACCTATTAACTCTCAATGCCAAAAACAACTCAAACACAATGCAAATATCAACAAGTTTCCCTCTCACACAGCCAACTATCTTTTTTTCTGAACCTCTGTTAATCTGCTTGGTGACATTTGTGGTTCCGCATACCCTTCTGATGACACGGAGAGCTGGAGTATTTTATGGAATGCCCAACACAGCAGGTTATGTGCAAAGATCGTAGCTGACTGATAACATGAAAGCTCTGGATCAGAATGTCACTGCCTAAAGTCATTGTTTTTTCTCATATCTATGGAACTCCCATCATCCTGTACTCTAGTAATGATGTAAGAACAAGACTTATATTTTCCTTTCTACTCTTGTAAGTGGCTCTCATATTTAGCTATAATATTTTCCAACTTCTTATGTTGACTATTTTACAAACATAATTTGTGTCAAGTTTAGAGCTAAAGCATGTTCACTTTTTACATTTGTTAGAAGTCTTTCCAAAATATCCACAATTCATTTCTTAGCTTTTTCTGGTAGAGAATGTTTCTGGGTGCTGAAATACTGATTTGGAACTGTCTTTGACTGAGGAATTGGGGGATTGTTATGGTAATTGAATCTAGAAATCATACGCACCAGCTCTTCTCAAAGCTTCCAAATAGAGTAATGTTAAGAAAACATTTGTTGTAACCTTCAACAGAAGTTCAATCGCCATTTGAGAAAGAGAACCCAAAACCAACATGGCACATGTATACATATGTAACAAACCTGCACGTTGTGCACATGTACCCTAGAACTTAAAGTATAATAAAATAAAATAATAAAATAAAAACTTCACTAGTCAAAGTGTGAATGGTTTTCTCTAAATTACAAAGGCTTAAAAGGCATTAATTCCAGTGCTGTCTATGCTAGTTTCGTTCAGCACAGTGAGAGGACACATACAGAACCTCTCATGTCAGCTTATTAAATTACCAGAGCACAGGATCTGCACCCTATGGTCTTTGTAAGTGAAGATATTATAAATTTCTAACATTGCCTACAGTCAGACATTAAAGGAAATGGCCTTTCATTGTTTCTCACTTACAGTTCACAAATACAACCCAGGCAATTTAGGAAGAAAATGAAAGTTTAAAGAGCAAAATGCCAAATTACAATTTGTAGACTTCGATCTTGATGTGCCACTGCTGGATTGGGTTCTTTAATATTCCACAACGCCTGTGACAACTACTTCTCCAAGTGTTGGATATGCAATTTCGATCTCTTTTTCTCTGAATCTTTGTACCTTTTAGTCTAACAACAAAGAGGAACAAAGATCCTAATTATACCCATAATCATTATTATCTGAAGAAGTTCCCAGTAATTAAATTTTAAAGAAAATTTATTTAATGAGCTTTCTACAGTCACATCCAAGCAATACACATTCAAGTAGATAGTGATTAGTATGAAATAGCACTAATTTGAATGACTTGATAAAAGCTCCTACTTCACTACTATGTTTTTAATAATTGTGTAATTACATAGAGAATTATTCCTGTAAATATCGCTTGTTTTATATAGAATGGAGGACATGAAAATGTGTTCTATCTGAAGCAAATTTCCAATATTTTGAAGCTGTATCTTCTTGTGTCAGCTAAAAAGTTAATATGTACGTCTTAATTACACAAACACACACACACTCTTGCATGGAATATACACCTTTCATTTGCATGAGTTAAGAAAAAGTGCTTAGCTTAGAAGAAGCAGAGGTGGGGGAAAAATAAATCTTCTCTGAAGGAGTGCATGGTCATTACCAGTGAATGAAAATGAAAAGCATATTTCAGCAAACAACTCCTAATTATCCTGTAAGAGAGGCATGATAATTGACATAGACTATATCGATGTTGTCCCATCTATATCATTTCCAGTGATTCATGGAGCTTTAGAAATGTTATCATGTAATATTGTGCATTTGTTCTTTTATTCAGGGCAAAATAAAATGCAGATCTTAAATACAATTGTAGAAAGATGAACTATAGCTTAAAGCAGGCCTCCTTCATTTGAATATTTTACCTGCACATTATGTGACTGAGATGCTAAAGGATACCATGTATATTCAGATAACCGTTATAAGACACAATGAGACAAAAGGGACGTTTACTAGTCAAGGACTCTATCACTAATTAGATGGTATCAACTTGAGCCAATCACTTGCCTTCTCTGGGCCTCAGTTTCTTCATCTTTAAAATGATAAAATTGGAGATCTGGTTTCTAAGGACGCTTTGAACTTTCAACTGCAATTTTTCTTAATATCACTAGCTCTATGATATATCTTATTTAATTTAAAAAATAGAAACACATCCCTGGGTATTTCCCCTCTTTCTAAAATGATAAATAAAAGCAACTATGTATTGCTTTCAAAAGGAAACATTGGAATGCAAGCCATCTAATTCAGCTGCAGGTACCAAAATGTTTACTTAACATTTTATTCTATTCCTCAATGATACAATTTCAATTAATTTTTAAAATAGGCAATACAAAGAGACAATATTTAAAAAGAAGAAAGCAAATATGATACATATGACATAAAGGTTCAATGTCTGGCAAATATAATTAAAATGGTCCTGCAGTCCTAACTCCTACCAAACTCTTCTTTTTACCCATGTACAATTCTATCCCTGGAGAAATGGGGCTGGGGTAGATGTAAGAAGACAAAAGCTTCTAATGTAATTGGAACCTAGCTTCTCATATGCTGACACTTATTATAAGAAGTAATTGGCCATGGTTGGTGCAGTCTTTAACTTACAAGGAGGTATTAGTGGTTTCAGTGCTATCGGAGTGGATAAAGAGAAACTGAGTAACTCACGACAACGCCACAGGACTCAATGCCAGAAGGACAGTTAGTGTGGGTCTAGCCCATCTGATTTGCCACAGGATCCTTGGATCTGCCAGGAAAAGCATTGCTGATCTTGATCTGATCCCTTGTGATTATGAATCATTAGAATTCCTCTTCTGGTCACCATAGACATTACCCTCATTGCTGATACCGACATGCCACAATGGAGATATTTATATCTCCTAGAAAGTCCATAGTTTTCCTAAGCTGAAATGCAGGCTGAGAAGAGAGGTTTTATCACCATTTATCTTAGTATCTTAGTAAATGTGAGGGCAGAGCATCCTGTCTGAGGTCAGACCATTCACTTGATTTGCTTCAACTTTTAGCAGTCCAGGACTGACTGGGTCATTCACTCGGGAAATAACCCCAGGTTAAGCTACTAACTTGAAGTTTTCAAGCACAAATCTAAAACTTGTTGGGTATCTATCTAAGCTTGGAAGAATTAAGGAACACATCTTAGGCATTATCAGCTTGTCCTCTCTGTGTGGCTCTGATCGAATTGTAATTTTTGAAACCAATTTGGCAGCCATCTTAAGACTCCAGAGACACTTGTCATTCAAGCCAGCATCCTTAATCAAAGTTGGGCAAAGGACCAAGTGATAAGGAGACTGTTAAATTATTCTCTCTTAGGCAGAATCAATGTACAAAGAGGTCCAGTTAGATCAGCTCTCCAGTTTGGTGGGATCCTTTTGTGGAAGTTTTTCAGGCTTCATAAAGAACAGCACCCTCAAAACAGAGCCAGATAAAAAGACAAAAAATTAATCTTCAAAAATTATTGACATTAAGAATTATGTGGAGTGTCTGCCACTTAGGGTTTTCTGCTTCTTTAAGTTCATTTTCAAATTTATAGTTGAGAAAGATGTTAACTACTCTCAGTCCAAAATTATATTTACATTTGCTTTAAGTTCCATAACTACCACATTTCACGTAATTGTGTATTAGGGCACAAAGCTTCATTTTTAATGTGTTTTGTGAGTTCTTAAGATGTGAAAAAAATTGTATCACAAATAGGGCAATTCATTTGAACATAAAATTTGGATGAGGGAATTTTCTTCAGTAAATACATTATCTGAGCAGGCTAGATTCATACCAATCATCTTCAGATTTTCCTGTTTAATCTCAAAAATAAAGCAGGCAAATTTTAAAAGAAGAAGGATCCTGAAAATAAGATAAGTTTGATAGCAATTTGTTGGTGATGTTGAGGAGCCGCCACTTTCCTGGCTGATTTTATTTTCTATGCCCATGATGTGTGAGAAAAATGCCAGCGCAGAAAAAATAAAAGCGGAAGAAAATGGATTTTGATTAGTAAGGAAATGGTACTGATTGTGAATTTCCAGTTCATCTCATTCTTCTGGCTTTCCTTTCAAATGTCTTTTCTTGCATGTTTTATGCTCCCTGAGCTGTTAATGTACCCTAATTGGTTGGTTTTGCTTTCAACTCAGGCATTCACTACCTATACCTGTACATCCTCATCTCTCTTATTTCTCCACAATCTTTTGATGCAGGCAGTTATTTAGACATGCTTCCTATCAAGTCCCCAAGATCCCCTGAAAATATGTCTTTCTTGCAGCTCATCAGGATACCTAATAGCACATTCAACTTCATGCAATTCAATTCTATGAACATTTCCTGAGCGGCCTACTATGCACTGAGCAGCTGGTCAGTAATAGCCGAGAAGTTGGGATCTCAATCTGTGTACAGGCCTGCCTCAGTGGAAGTTCCTGCAGAATATTCTTACCTCTGACACTCCTTCTCTCTTAATCTCATCATCAACCTCACATGTTAAATAAACAGAAAGTTCGACCATTTAGCAATAAACTATGTTTCACAGCTATGTAGAGGCCAAACTTTGTATTGGAAAGTATACCCACGCAAGGACCAGAACAATGTACTATCACCATTCAGTGTCTGAACATAGTGACTCAGTTAGTTGGCATTTAATTAGTTAATAAACAGACCGTTTCATTGAGAGCATGCATTAGCATCTAACACCGGCTGGCAGACGAGCCTTCTTGATTGATTAAAATATACATTTAAATATATTCCCTTAATTTATATCAGTCGCAAAGTGAAGCAGTTATCTTTATAACTGAGAGCATTAGCGTAAATTATTTAGTATCTTCATTCTAATTTGCACCATATTATAATATCCGTCTTGATCTCAGAACTAAATAAATCATCTGTCCCAAATTACAAGCACACTGTGAGTCCCGAGATTTTTATAGCACTTTCCTATCTGCCTCACAATTTTTCCCAACCGGACTGGAACTCCAAGGAATAGCAGTAGATTATTTTAGTGGGGAAAATGAACTTTTGAAAATGCTGTGGTCATTTTCATAAGAATGTGAAGCCTAGAATGTGATCTATGTTCATTTAAATATGCTGTCTTGAATTAAATATAGAAAATTGTCTGAGCTCCCTCAAGATGTAAGGGTGCTGTTTTCTTTTTTTTTTTAAATCATTGTTGATTTTTTTGTTTGTTTCTAATCACTATAGAAAAATCCTTCTATCACTAATCACTTCTGAGAACAGATTATGTGACTGACTTTGTAATGAGCTCCATAGACAGGACGGTATAAAAGAAAACACAAGATTTAACTGTAGTCATGTTAGAAAGATGAGATGTATAAGAGGTAAGTTGAGAAAAAACGAAATAATATGTAGTGTTATTTCTGCAAATATAGGTAAGTTAAACACTTTTTCAAGATAATTTTCACTGATAACAAAATACATATTGACTATAGAAAACTTTAAAAATACATAAAAGTACCCAGAAAAAATTAAATTACCCATAATGTCTTTCAAAAATAATCATTATCAATATTTTGGTGTTTAGCCTCTTAGATTTATCTGAACATATTTTTTACAATTGGAACTGTACTATGCTTACCTTTTTATAACCTTCTTTGCCCCTTTAATGTTTTATTATGAACATACTGCCATGTTGTTAAATTCTATTCTAGAATATTTTTGTGGCTGAATATTAATCCATCATGTTTATACAACATAATGTTTTTAACCAATTCCCTCACTCAAATATTTTTTATCTTCATTCTTTGAGAGTATTTAAAGACTTTAATACTTTAAGTGAATCTTTGTCCACATTCGTACTTAGGGAAATATATTGTGATAGATATTACTAATGCTCATCAGCATCCCATTCCTCTTTATTGCATAGGCAGTTGGAAGAGAGCACTGCCAAATTCCAAATTTCTACTTAAAAAGGGCCATATGGGCCAGGCACAGTGGTTCACGCCTGTAATCCCAGCACCTTGGGATGCCAATGTGGGCAGATCTCTTGGGCCCAGGAGTTCAAGAGAGCCTGCGCAACATAGTGAAGTAAAACCTCATATTTTTTAAAAATACAAAAATTAGCTGCACGTGGTGGTGTGCACCTGTAGTCTCAGCTACTCAGGAGGCTGAGGCAGGAGGATCACTTGGGCCCGGGTGGTCAAGGCTGCAGTGAGTTCTAGGCCTCACTGCCCTCCAGTCTGGGTAACAGAGTGAGACCCTGTCTCAAAAAAAGGGGGGGCAGTCATGTGATTCATTTTGAGTCAATGGACAGAAACATTTAATAGCCAGGGCATGATTTATCTCTCTTCTATTGTAGCAACTGATAAAACCTTGTGTTCCAAATGGTGCAGTAGCATTGAGGAGCCTCATCTTGCTGGGTCCCGAGTACAATAGGGATATACAATAGAAGCAGTGCCCCCTGACAATTTAGTGAGAGATAAACTCTGTGTCAAATCACTGAGACGTTGGGGTTGTTTATTTCTGCAATGTAACTTAGCTAGCCTGGCCAATACATGCATTAATATTTTTATCAATACTGAAATCATGTAATACATCGAGATTGGGTTTCCTTTCGATGTTTGACAGTGATAATATTAGCCATAGGGTTTCAGTTTTCCCTTATAACTTGACATTATCCTCAGAGACTTTATTGAGCATTTATTATGTGGCAGACATTTTTTAAGCACAATGCATATATTAACAACTCATAAGTTACACCAAGAAGAAATTCATTCCTTCTTTCAACAAATTATTTAGCAACTAAGGGTGAAGCATTGTGTTGGGTGCCCTATGGCTTATGAGTTTAGAAAACATTTACATTCTAAAGTACTTCCCAGCTCAATGAAAGAAAAGAGACACACACCAATGGCCATGAAGTTAAACAGAGTGCTAAGTGTCACATGAGGACTCCACACCAAATGCAATGCAAGCTTGGAAGAGAGGAACCAGACATACTTTCTAGCTGGAAGGTAGGATTTAAATAGATGAAGTAACAAGGAGGTCAGATCAGAGAATGGGAATCCCAATACTAGTATATGTAAAGAAGAATGATGAAATGTCAGAATGTTTGATTAGTTTAGATTAACTAGATTATAGGGTTTATTTTCAGGAAGATTGTCAGAACGACTAGAAATCAACTCGTAGAGGCCCAAAATTCACAATCATGAATGCAAGCCTAAGGAAATCTTATTTGATGCATTACTTATTGTGGAATTGTTGGAAAAAGATTGAATAAGTGAGTTGCAAAATCGGATTCATTCTTTAGGATGTATAAACAAACCCAGACATGTGAAGTAGAGTGGAAAGGGAGAGACTGTAGGCTGGAATACCTACCCATGGCTGCACATTGGAGTCTTCTGGGGAGCATTAAGAAAGAATTAATGCAGTGACCCACCTCCTAGAGATTCTGATGTAATTGGCTTGGGTATAGCCTGGGGATCAGATGTTTTTAAAGCACCCCAGGTGATACATACATCTAGCCCTGGCTGTTAACCATTGAGAAGGTGATTGAAACATTTCAGGTGTGATGAAAGAGGCTCCTGAACTAGGAAAGTGAAGGTGTGGATGGAGTGCACTGATGGAAACAGGAGCTGAAGGAGAAAATACAGGCAATGATGTCTTCAAGATTGTAAGACCAAGTGCCCAGGAAAAAGAGAAAATTGTAACAAAGAGAGGACAGTCAGAAACAAGAGCTTACTTGGGAAGGAAGACAACAAGTTGAGTTTTGGCTACCCTGACTTTTAGTGCTGGTGGGTGATCCCATTAGAAACCAAGATTTCAGGGCTCAGATGTAGGTGAAGAAATCAATCATTTGGAATTAGGTCATGGTTGACATGGGAAAGTTGAGCAAATGAAAGGACAATAAGACAGATGTCTGAGGACAGGGAGAAAACAATTCATATACTGAGGTGTCCAAAGGTTTGTAGGCCAACCAGGAGAGTGGAATATAATCAACACTAATATAAAAGAGACTCTCATAGAGGAGAAGACTGATGAATGCTGCAGAAGAAGTAAAAGGGATAGAGGCCAAGAGAAGATTACAAGATTCAGGAAACAGGAGACACTGGGTACCTTTGGAAACCATTTCAGTGAAGTTGAGAGTCAGATTCCAGATTAATCATGGTGATCATGGGAACTATAGATGTTTGTTACAGGGTGGAAACCAAAAAATGGAATCACAGGTCAAGGAAGTAATAGAGCAGATAAATAGTTTTAACAGAAGAATGAAAGAAACAAAGAGAAGGAGGTTGTTGAAGATGCTAGCCATGGAGGAGCTAATTCAATGGGGAAAAGGTCCCAGAAAAGAAGAGAAAGAGGGGATATGGAGCACATGCACAAGAGCTGGATTTGGAAGGGAAGGATTCCCTTTTCTAAAAGAGAAGAGGGTCAGTGTTGGGGTACAGAAAATGATTCCCAAGAATGTGGCACTTTTGCACACTGAGTGCTTTGAAAGACCCTAGAAATTAACCTCAGAACCAAGGGCTCTCTCCTACCTTTCTTCACCTCCCCGTCTCTCAGATCCTCTTTCCCAAAGCACCTGGAGGGACCCTCTGGAATTTCTTTATCTGACTAGGAAAGCTCTTTTCCAAAAGAAATGCAGTTATCTTAAGACACCCTCCCTAGGAAGCTCATCAAATAACTAGGAAAGATTAACAACTAGAGAAGAGAAGACACTGGGTGTCATCACCATGCCCAGACAGACTTTTCATCTGTTCTCCTGAGGGCAGATCCAAGAGATTACTTGGAGGACTTTATCTGCATAACAAGACAACCTGTGTTCCTGTGAGGTTCTGCCCTTCACCTTCCATAACTTGTCCATCTCAACCAGCTTCCAAAGAGAATCATTTAAAAAATAGTTTCTGCCCCCTTGTTCCACACGTCTCTCCCCTATGAAGAGGGTATTTAAGCCTCAAACATCTGGTCCCTCTTTGAGTCTCATACTTTGTGTCTGGCCTCCATGTATATGCAGATGAATAAATCTCGTATGCCTTTTTCTCCGGTTAATCTGCCTTTTGTAGCATGATGCCTCCAGCTTTGTTCTTTTGACTTAGGATTGTCTTGGCAATGCGGGCTCTTTTTTGGTTCCATATGAACTTTAAAGCAGTTTTTTCCAATTCTGTGAAGAAACTCATTGGTAGCTTGATGGGGATGGCATTGAATCTATAAATAACCTTGGGCAGTATGGCCATTTTCACGATATTGATTCTTCCTATCCAGAACATCACACACCGGGGCCTATCAAGGGGAGGGGGGCGTGGGGAGGGATTGCACTGGGAGTTATAACTGATGTAAATGACGAGTTGATGGGTGCAGCACACCAACATGGCACAAGTATAGATATGTAACAAACCTGCACGTTATGCACATGTACCCTAGAACTTAAAGAATAATAATAATAATAATAATAATAATAATAATAATAATAATGTGCCTTTTGTCAGTCCATTTGCAGCAATCTTTTGGAGGGGAAAGAGGGAAGCTTTTCCTCTTTGCCACAGTAGTGAAAAGGAGGAAAAAGAGATAATAGGAATAGAAATTGAGAGATGGTAGAGAATATGTGATGATGGATAACAAAATGGGGCATTTTAGGACCAAAAGATCATGGTTTTAGTAATATTATATCCTAGTTATCTACTGAAAATGAAGAAGATAGCATAAAAAGTGAAACCTCAAGTAATATGAAAAGTGATTAGAAATATGATAAATCATTTAACAAAGAAAAATGAAGTAGTGAAAACAAAGTAGCAAACTATCAACCCTCTGAAAACAGAGAGTGAAAAGTAATTTAAAACTCCAGAAATAGGCTTTGTCTGAATGCTTCAAACCTGTGCAGAGTCTTGCATATGATTTGAAAAAAAAGTACAGGTCATTCTATTCCTGGCTGCTAAACCACTCTGAGAAAAAAAAATTTCTGTGTAGCATTATCACCATTGTAATATACATTTATTTTTATGATCTTTTAATTAACATCTGTCTCCACCCAGCAAATGTTAAAGACCTTGAAGGCAGAGTTGATGTGTCTTTCTTCCCACCATTAAATCCCAACATCTAGCAAAGACCTTCAGTTAATATCAGGTTTTTGGTAAATATTTGCTGAATAATTGATATTTTATTTAAGTGCATTCTCTTATTCTCACTGTTGTTTATCAAAAGGCTAATTTCAAAGTAGCTTTTGAAGCCAAGGACAGTACTTTTCCAATATAGATAGGTGACAGTCAAACTAAATGATATTAGCAAATTTGAGTCATATATATGTATAACCTACAAACTCTAAACTGCAGGAATGCAAAGAATTGCCAGGGACAGTGTCCTTGAGAAGTATTAATCCTTTCCAGGAGACAACACCCAAAAGACATTTAAAAATTACATAATAAAAAAGATTTCAAAGTTTCAAGACAAAAATGTAGGCAGGGGAGATAATGGGTGATTAACTGTCAAAGATTTTTCCAGACCACAGAATTTTGCTTATATACTTGCTAGATTTTAAAAAGTATGTATCCTCTTAAACATTTTAAGTTTACATATAAAAATTTGATTGAATATTTATGGTTCCAAAAAGATGTATTTTTCAATTAACCGTATATTTCTAAGGGTTTGAATATATTTTATTGATATATTTTGAGTGGCCAATATATATGAAATTGCAGGTTTAGCTCACTTCATCTATGGAAAATGTCTGCCATACAATCTAATAGGTAGAGGCAGTCCCCATTGTTGAATAAATTGGTTAATTTAATTGAAAAAGAGGGACTCCTCCCTAATGCATTTTATGAGGCCAGCATCATCCTGATACCAAAACTGGCAGAGAGACACAACAAAAAAGAAAACTTCAGCCCAATATCCTTGATGAACATCGATGCAAAAATTCTCAACAAAATACTGGCAAACCAAATATAGCAGCACATCAAAGAGCTTGTCCACCAGGACAAAGTCAGCTTCATCCCTGGGATGCGAGACTGGTTCAACATATGCAAATCAATAAATGTTATTCATCATATAAACAGAACTAATGACAAAAACCACATGATTATCTTAATAGACACAGAAAAGGCCTTTGATAAAATTCAACATCCCTTCATGTTAAAAACTCTCAATAAACTAGGTATTGATAGAATATATCTCAAAATAATAAGAGCCATTTATGACAAACCAACAGCCAATATCATACTGAATGGGCAAAACCTGGAAGCATTCCCTTTGAAAACCTCACAAGACAAGGATGCCACCTCTCACCACTCTCATTCAACGTAGTATTAGAAGTTCTGGCCAGGGCAATCAGGCAAGAGAAAGAAATGAAGGGTATTCAAATATGAAGAAATGAAGTCAGATTGTCTCTGTTTGCAGATGACATGATCCTATATCTAGAAAACCCCATCATCTCAGCCTAAAAGCTTCTTAAGCTGATAAGCAACTTCAGCAAAGTCTCAGGATACAAAATCAATGTGCAAAAATCACAAGCATTCCTATACGTCAAAAATAGATGAGCAGAGAGCCAAATTGTGAATGAACTCCTATTCATGATTACTGCAAAGACAATAAAATAGAAATACAGCTACAAAGAGAAGTGGAGAACCTCTTCAAGGAGAATTACAAGCCACTGCTCAAGGAAATAAGAGAAAACACATACAAATGGAAAAACATTCCATGCTTGTGAATAGGAAGAAACAATATGGTGAAAATGACCATACTGGCCCAAAGTAATTTATAGATTCAATGCTATTCACATCAAACTACCATTGACATTTTTCACAAAATTAGAAAAACTACTTTAAAATTCATATGGAACCAAAAAAAGGGCCCAGGTAGCAAAGACAATCCTAAGCAAAAAGAACAAAGCTGGAGGAATCACGCTACCCACCTCCAAGCTATACTACAGGGATACAGTAATGAAAACAGCATGGCACTGGTACCAAAACAGACACATAGACTAATGGAACTGAATAGATATCTCAGAAATAAGACCACACATCTACAACCATCTGATCTTTGACAGAACTGACAAAAACAAGTAATGGGGAAAAAATTCCCTATTTAATAAATGGTGCCAGGAAAACTGGCTAGCCATATGCAGAAACCTGAAACTGGATCACTTCCTTATACCTTATACAAAAATTAACTCAAGATGCATTAAAGACTTAAGTTTAAAACCCAAAACCATAAAAACCCTAGAAGAAAATCGAGACAATATCATTCAGGCCATAGTCATGGGCAAAGATTTTATGATGAAATCACCAAAAGCAAGTGCAACAAAAGCAAAAATTGGCAAATGGAATCAAAGTAAACTAAAGAGTTTCTGTACAGCCAAAAACAAAAACAAAACAAAACAAACAAACAAAAAACCTGTCATCAGAGTGAACAGGCAACCTACAAAATGGGAAGAAAATTTTTGCAATCTACCCATCCAGAATCTACAAGGAATTTAAACAAATTTACAAGAAAAAACAACAAACAACCCCATCAAAAAGTGGGCAAAGGACATGAACAAACACTTCTCAAAAGAAGACTTTTATCCACCTAACAAACATATAAAAAGAAGCTTAACATCACTGATTATTAGAGAAATGCAAATCAAAACCACAATGAGATATCATCTCATGCCAGTCAGAATGGTGATTAAAAAGTCAAGAAACAACAGATGCTGGCAAGGCCGTGGAGAAATAGAAACACTTTTAAACTGTTGGTAGGAATGTAAATTAGTTCAATCACAGTTTGACAATTCTGCAGGGATCTAGAACCAGAAATACCATTTGACCCAGAAATCTCATTACTGGGTATATATCCAAAAGACTGTAAATCATTCTATTATAAAGATACATGCACCCGTATGTTTACTGTAGCACTATTCACAATAGCAAAAACATGGAATCAACCCAAATGTCCATCAATGATAGACTGGATAAAGAAAATATGGTACATATGCACCATGGAATACTATGTAGCCATAAAAAGAAAAGAGATCGTGTCTTTTTCAGGGACATGGATGAATCTGAAAGCCATCATCTTCAGCAAACTAATACAGGAACAGAAGACCAAACACTACGTGTTCTCCCTCATAAGTGGGAGCTGAATAATGAGAACACATGGACACAGGAAGGAGAGCAACACACACTGGGGCCTGTCAGTAGGGCCAAGGAAGAAGAGCATCAGGATAAATAGCTAACACATGTGGGGCTTAATACCTAGGCGATGGGTTGATAGGTACAGCAAATCACCATAGTGCACGTTTACCTATATAACAAATCTGCAAGTCCTGCACGTGTATCCTGGAACTTAAAATAAAATAACATTTAAAAAAATAAAATAATTGGTTAATCAAACTTACTTTTTGCTAGAAAAATAAAAGCTAAGTTTATTTTAAAAATTTGAATGAACATGCAAATGTCATTTTGTGACTGTCTTCACATTTCTCAATTCTGTTTTTAATTCAATCTGTAATAGATAGGGAGATGGACAGACAGACAGCACAATGCTTTACCATGAGTTTTTCACCTTGAAATGAAATGCATCCTTCAAGATTTCACACAGCAGCGACTTTTTGCTTAGATCACAAAGGACTGTCCCTTAGAAGTGAGGTATTTCATAAGGAGCTCTTCTGTTTTATTTCCCAAGGGGTTTTATAACTTTTGCCATCATTTTCGTGTATTGGGTGCCTTTACACAGTAGGGCAAGAAGATCAGGATAAATGAAAAGTGTGCATTTTTTGGTAAAGTGGAGCAATTGCTAAAGAGGAGGTAGGAAGGGAGAATAGGTCCACCACAGGCCTCAGGAGGATTGAATGCAGGAAAAAATGTGATTGAAGGTTGTGATCAGAAGAGTGGTTCCCTTTCAGCTATCCATTCCCATGCACCCACTGGAAAGCCTTAGTTTACCCCTAAAATTGAAGACTCTTGTTTAGATAAAGGGTTGGCGAATGACAACCTATCAGCCAAATCTGATCTGCTACCTGTTTTGTAAATATTAAGTTTTATAGAATAAATCATATTCATGTACTTAAATGTGGCTGCATTTGCACTGTAACAGCAGGGCTGACTAGTTATAACAGTGACTGTATTGCACTAAAAACCTAAAATATCTAACCTTTTACAGAAAAGTTTACCTACCCTTATTCTAGATGTTATAAAAGTGTTGTACCTTGAGGTCAGAGATGGAGAAAGAGAGAGAAAGTGTGTATCTTAGATTGGGTTGGTCAGCCTAAAATGTGCTAGCTACCTGAAAAAAATATGTGGAAAGATAAAGAGAATAACAATTGGCAACAAACCATACTGGCACTGTATCTAACATAAAAATGAGGAGTCCGTGTGATAAACAGGCCCATGCAAAATCTTACAGCCAAGAGAATTATACATGGAAGGAATAGGCCTACAAGTAATGCTTTAGTCAGGAAGAATGAGTCATTAAAACACATGCTATCATCCAAACCAATATAAGGGTAAATTGCTCCCAATCACGTGGGCATTTCCCCTGGAAGTCTGCAAGTAGCAGTTGGCAGTGAATGAGATCCTTAAGCAGGTTTTAATAATGGTGGATGTCTTCACTAATGCAACTAATTGATTCAGATCTGAAACGCAAGCTCAGTAATGTAATCTAAGTGGTATTTAGTTTTCTAACGTGGTTCTGATTTCTCAGAAGAGACTAGAGTATGTAGGTGACCTACACCAATTTTTTCAGTAAAATTTATTTTGACTCTTAATGCTTTCTTTAAATTGCCATATAAACGCTCTTTAAAAAACAGAATCAGCAACAAAAATAGCAACAAACACTAACACTCCACTTATTCAAACAGATTAACTAAGGCTGAGATCTGTTTACAGATATTAGAAATCTGACTTTCCTGTGGGTGTGGTAAATCCAGCCAGTCCAAGTCCTAGAACAGGGTTCTAGAAAAAATCCTTTAATGAACTGAGGATTTGGTCGAATTCACTCCATAAATTAGAGCATTCTCAACATTTATTAAGGACCTATCACGTATACAATATTGGGTATATCTGAGTGCAGAGTGAGACCGAGTCTCACTCTGTCGCCCAGGCTAGAGTGCAATGGCACAATCTCGGCTCACTGCAACCTCCACCTCCCAATTCAAGTGATTCTCCTGCCTCAGCCTCCGTAGTAGTTGGGATTACAGGCACACGCCACCACGCCCAGCTAGTTTTTGTGTTTTTTAGTAGAGACAGGGTTTCGCCATGTTGGTCAGGCTGGTCTTAAACTCCTGATCTCAGGTGATCCACCCGCCTCAGCATTCCAAAGTGCTGGGATTACAAGCGTGAGTCACCACACCCAGCACATTTGTACTGATTAGAAGAAATTTTTGGTAAAGAGATTCTTGATTCAACCCCCAACTGAGTTACGAAAAACTCAAAATTGAGAGTATCTAAATTCGTAGTCTTTCTCTCCAGTGTTCAAGTCCAGTGTTCAAGTGTGAGCAGAGACTACTTCCAATTTCAATATTCAAAATTGAGTATAATTAACATTAAATGTCAGTTGTAAAGACAAAGGACTCCATAGACTTCAATATACCCTAACATTGTTTTCAAATTTACTAAATAAGACATTTTCTTTATATCTTTATTTACTTAGCTTTGATACATCAGACAAGGCCTAATTGGGAGACAAAAATCATGCAATAATTTGAACAGGGACAGTGTAATATAAAGAACCATTAACAGAGGGTTGGAGTAACAGGGACTTCATTAGTAAGAGTTAAAGAAGACAGCAAAGAATACAGAAGTGATAGATATCAGGAGCAGCCACTATACCTAGGACTTAGATAGAGCACCCATGGAAGAGCACTGCCCAAACGAGGCTAAGATGCTGACTTCACTGAAGTAGGTATGGCTGCAGCTCACTGGACAGCAAGAAGTAGCTGAGGTGTCATGTAGGCAGAACTTGCTGGACATCTGTCCTCTGAAATCCTGCAGGAAGGTGCTGGGCTTGAGAACTCACTGCAAAGTCACCCAAGAAAGTGGTGTGGGAGACCCTTCACAGGCCTGTGCCTTGTTGTCAGCACTCCACTCTGAAGCCTCAGAGGAGGTTCCAGGAAGCTTCTGGCTGCTGTGGCTCATATTAGGCAGAAGTAACTGGGATCTGAAATAGCCTTCCTTTACAGAAGCAGGCATGAATAAATTGTACTCTTCCCAGGAATTTAGCAAGGAAGGCACACCAGAACACAGATGTAAAACTTCTTTTTCCCTCCACTGTCCCATGATTACCCCCATCCCCATATGACAACACTGAACATTGCACCAGCTGACAAAGGAGAAATATTTACAGAGCCCACCTTCGTGATTACAGAGCAGGCAAAGGAGGACATGCTTTGAGCTAAGAGGTAATGCATCCATAATTGGCATGCTTGGCTTTTGTGAATGTGCTGTAGATATTCATCAGTGCTGAAATGAGAATTTCATTGTTGTCCATTTCCCCATATAACACCACAAATTTACTGGGAAGGCCTTTGCTAACCATTTATTCAATGAGCATTGATTGAGTGCTTTTGCTGAGCCTCATATATTCTCAGAGGTCAGGAGTAAAAGACAAAAATTTATAATCTGGCCACAAAAGATTGTACAATTGAGCAGGAGAGATAAATGGGTAAGTATCCAGATACAATGAGCTGAACACGGTATCTGAGGTGTGTATACAGAGTGCCCTGAATCACAGAGGAGAAGCTAAGTCTGCCCTGGAGGAGAGAAGGGTAAGGATGGACAAGGTCTTGTGCAGAGAGGATGGCCACTTATTGTATCTTGAAAGATGACTGGGAGTTTTCCAGGAAGACAAGAGTGAAAAGTCCTTCTCCCCCAGAGTGCAGTACATGCAAAAGTTCAATGTCATAAAGATAATGAGTTATTGGCTAAAGGACCAGTAGTTCCCTGAGTCTGGAGACTGCCGTGATTGCCAGCAACCGGACTGGAAAGACCTCATTTTGATAGACAAACTAAGACTTGACTTTAAGGATTATCCTTTCTCCATTTTCTGAAATATTTTTTTAGAAAAATACACTATTTTCATTTGTCATCCTGGAGAGTGAAAATGATAAAAATGAATGCTTGGATCTGTACTTTCTGGAGGAATCAGATTGAATGTAAACGAGAACAAACACCATTAAAAAAGAAATGACTTGCTCTCTCTCTTTTATTTTTATTTTTAATTCAAATGAGACTCTGGATCGTAACCATCATAATATACTGGAGAATCAGAACATCTGAGCCACATCACTGATTAGCTTATTTTTCACCCAAAGCAAAGGGAAAAAAATTATTGATGAATTAAATAAATGAGTCATTGAAAATGACTAAGCATGCAACATTTTGGTAAATGTGTCATGGCAACTGTACTGAGTCATATTTCAGTTCTGAACTACAGTGGAGGGCAGTACAATGTGCTTGTTCTCAGCTCTGAATTTCAGAAGAGCCAATAAAGGTTTAACATTATATTATGGAGACCTGAGGAGCTGTCCAGAGCAGAAGAGAAGGAAAGTCTCCAAAGACTAGTTATGAATGTCAGGAAGATTCTGTTTTCTTCTTTCCTTGGCTTCAGGGAAAATGTGTCTTCTGAACATAGTAAACACAGGGAGGAGGCTCTTGCATCCAGAAGTCTTGTTGCAACTTGGGAGTCAGGCCCTGTAGCAAATTCTTTTCTAACTCAGCAGAAATGTCTGTTGACACTGACATTTCTGCTGCTTCTAGAGAGGCTCATCAAACTGGCTGTCAAAGCTGGGAGGGCTCAAGGCTGGTTTAGCCCATGGGTAGAGCAAGCAATCATCTCTATGGTACAATTTGAAAAATAACCCTCTCCTCATTAACACCTCCCCAAAATAACTTGAATGCCTTCCTCCATTTCCTGGCATTTTACCATGTGATACACTTCTGTATTATAAATATTGATTGAGTGATTGGGTTAACTTACTGTCATTTCCAGAAATCCCCTGCAAAAACAAAAACAAAAACAAAACAAAACAAAAAAACCACACAAAAACAAAGACACATTGGATAGTAATGGCTAACATTTATTGAGCACTTATTAATTCAGTCCATGTCTGAATTATTAAAAATAATAAACTTATTTAATCCTCACTGTGAAAAAGTTCCTTTTAGTAACCCCACTTTCCATATGAGAAAACTGAAGCACAGAGAGATTAAGTAATTTTCCCAAGGTCACACAGCTAGTACCTGTTAAAGCTGATACATGATGGTACCCAGGCTTCACTCTTCTAAGATCTTGTAGTGACCCATCACTTGCCATTAGAATTTTAGTTAGGATTGTATTGTGAAGAAGTTCTTTTCAGTGCTTATATGAGCCAAGTACTGTTCTAAGCATTTTATACATATTACTATATGTTCTCTTCAAATTTATTACTCTTCTAAGATGGGTAACAGTTCCCTGTATTTTATGTAAGAGAAAACTGAGGTGCAAAAAGATGAAGAAATGTTCCCAAAAAACCTCAGTTATTAAGGACAAGGGCAAGATCCAGGTCCTAGGTCTGCCTGGTCCCCAAGCCTACAACTCAGGAGATTGCTCAGTTCTCCCAGCCAGTACCCACTCACCCCAAAGTATCATACATGGTTTGCCATATACATTATTATTTCTGTACATTTTAGTAGAATTGCCAGATTACCAGGTGGCAATATAGTTGGAAGAGTAATGCTAAGTAACTTCCTTAAAGTTGTACTTGCATAACAAGCTATTGTATTTGGTGGGGTTTATCGTAATTATGGGAGGGAGGGTTTAAAGTGCCACTGAAGCAATCTCTTAGGACTACCATGATTTCAGAGTGCCCCCTTCCATCTCTCTGCTTTCTCCTTTCTTTCCAGCCGAGGGAAATTTCCCATTCCTTCCGTAAAGCAATTTTGACTTCTCTACTTCAAGGTATTTACTCCCCCTGTGAGCTCATAAGCTTTATCAGTAGACTCACCAATTTGATAGCTATTGTGTATGTAAAAAGAAAAAGAGAGAAAAGAAAAGAACAATAACTTTTAAAGCATCTACAAAGTGTTGGGTATAATGCTGTACTGTGTAGATCCATATCTCAAAGATTCTGAAAACATACTTCTTTTTTCACATTAATGTCTCTGAAATTGAGATGCTTTGCACAATCAACTGTGTCTGACAATTGCTGTTAACCAGTCAGTAGTCATGACATAACTGTCTCATTATTCACTTACTATTTTGGTGGAATAACAGGAAAACCCCAGTCCCTTGACATTCAATACAGTCAACACTTAAGAAACATTTGAAGAAGGAATGGAAGTTCTGAGTGCTTGAAAACTTTCTATTGAGATCCCAGTATTAAACTTGCACTGAGTGAAAATTTTTGAGTGAAAGTATCATGGGAGAGATCTCATACATAGGAATGGAACATTATTTATTTCATACATGAAAGTGGAACATTCTTACTGCATCACCATTGCTTTTGCAGGCCGGGGGTGATGTTGTAGGAAAAACATAGACATCAAGAACTCTGAGTCAAAAAGTGACAAAGAACGGTCAGATGAGAAGAAATCTAGGAATACTTGGTCAACTTATTTTTCTTGTATTTTCCCTTTTTTATGGACCCAAGAGTCATATTTTTAAAGAAAGAAAACCTATGTCTAAATAAGTTTTAAAAAGCTCTTTGAATAAATAGAAATTCTAAGAGACAAGAAAGATTGTATTTGTGGGATTAATTGGCAGCATATTTTCTTTATTAGTGAAATATAACATAATAATGCAACTTACATTCAGTGATATCTTAGATTTGAAGAATGTCTTAGTTTAGGCTTCTATCGCATTTGTGTCTTAGACAACAAATGTTTACTTCTTATAGTTCTGGAGGCTGAGAAGTACAAGATAAAGGTCCCAGCAGATCTGGCATCTGGTGAGGGCCTGCTTCCTGCTTTGCAGACAGCCATTTTCTTGCTGTGTCCTCATATGGCTCAGAGAAAAATGAGAACAAGCTCTATGTCTCTTGTTATAAGGCCACTAATCCCATTATGATACTCTACCCTCATGAGCTAATAACCTTCTGGCATGGTTTGGATTTGTGTCCCCACCCAAATCTCATGTTGAATTGTAATCCTCAGTGTTGGAGGAGGGGCCTGGTGGGAGGCAATTGGATCTTAGGAGTGGATTTCCTCCTTGCTCTTCTCATGATACTGAGTGAGTTCTCATGAAATCTGCTTATTTAAAAGTGTGTAGCACCTCCCCATTTTTTTCTCTCTTCTGCTCCAGCCATGTGAAATTGTGCCTGCATTCCCTTCACCTTCCACCATGATTGCAAGTTTCCTGAGGCCTCTCCAGCCATGCTACCTGTACATTCTGTGGAACCATGAGCCAATTGAACCTCTTTTTTTAAAATAAATTACCCAGTCTCAGGTATTTCTTTATAGCAATGTGAGAACAGATTACTACACCTCTTAATACCATCACAGTGGAAGCTGGATTTCAACATATGAATGTAGAGTCACGGGGACACATTTAGCCATGACAGGAAAATATGATATACCTCATTTAATTCTCACAACAGCCCTAAAAGCTACTGTTTGTAGGAAAAACACAGAAATCAAGAACTCTGAGTCAAAAAGAGACAAAGAAAGGTCAAATGAGAAGAAATCTAGGAATACTTGGCCAATTTATTTTTCTTGTATTTTCCCTTTTTTACAAACCCAAGAGTCATTTTTTCTTTAAGAAAGAAAACCCCTTTGGGAGGCCGAGGCGGGCGGATCACGAGGTCAGGAGATCGAGACCATCCTGGCTAACATGGTGAAACCCCGTCTCTACTAAAAAAAAAAAAAAAATACAAAAAACTAGCCGGGCGAGGTGGCGGGCGCCTGTAGTCCCAGCTACTCGGGAGGCTGAGGCAGGAGAATGGCATCAACCCGGGAGGCGGAGCTTGCAGTGAGCTGAGATCCAGCCACTGCACTCCAGCCTGGGCGACAGAGCAAGACTCCGTCTCAAAAAAAAAAAAAAAAAAAAAAAAAGAAAGAAAACCTATGTCTAAACACATTTTAGGAACTATTGTTCTTAGTTTACAGAAGCAGCAGAGACTGCCAAGCTAGAAAGAATTGGAGTTGAGATTGAGCCCAGGTCATGCCACACCCTTTTGTTATCCCATGTGGCCAGTGGACTTGAGGTCTACCACTTACCAGTTTTGAGGTCACTAAACAGTTTCCACTTCTATAAAGTGTTATAAAAACACGTATGTCACAGGGCTGCCTGGAGGATTGAATGTGGCTAGATTTCACAACCCTTCCAACCTGAAACTACAAGAGACACCATCCTTGTAGCATCTGCCACGTGAGGGCTCTTGAAATGCCTGCCTTTTGTTAGAGCCTCATTAGACAAGTTTTCATGTGAATATCCAATCACAACTCAATGAACAGCGTTTTGAGGACAGAGATTTGTTGTTAGAATCAATTTATATTTTTATAGCATCCTATGTACATAATTGGTATTTAATGGATATTAATCTAAATGAATAAAATAGCATTTGAAAAGTTGTGAAGCATTGAATACTACTGATGTTATTCCCTATGAACCTGTTGGAACAGAAGACAGGCTGGGAACAGCATATGTTGGTGATGATTTGGCTGCAAAAAGTGTGAGACTTTTTAATAAAACTGTACTAGACCACATTCTCTCCCATGATGATATTTATGACATTTTAGGTAGCAGGATAAGGAGACTCTTGAAAGTAGAAATAAGGAAACTAGTGATAGAACACAGAATTGGAAATGGATTTTTTAAAGAATGCATGGCTAGGAAGGAGTCCCACTTGCTCTGTGATACATGCCTTTTTGTTGTGTACTAAGTCATCTGAGACTCTATAGAAGGAGCTTTTGTCCTTAGGAAGCAATTTTCAGTCAAGTTCCAAAATAATGTCAAATAATTATCTTTTTAAATACATGTTTATGTATTGTAATTAACTTTAGAATTGGCGTTTCTAATCCCCAGTGCCAAAGAAATTCCCTGGAAGTAAGTTAGTTATTTAGGGAAGGGCATTCATTCTGGGCCTGTAAATTTTATTTAAAATTGAGCCACCTTCCTGCTGTTTGTTTAACAGTCCCTGTGTTGTTTGCAGGAAAGTAATGCATCTCCCTAAATGCACCTAACTCACTACCAGCAAATGAGTTGGACACAGAGGCCTCAATATGTAATACCAAGAAGCAATTTGTATACACAAACACATGCCAACGGTGCAGAATTTTTTAGAGCAAAGATGTATGTGATTTTGCCTTCTGGAGCTTCTCAGTACAGCTTAACACCCATTTCATAGAGAGGGTACCTGGAAGCCTACAAGGAGGGATGCTGAGCAGAGAAACTCCACAACTGCTCCCATTTGTGGAGTACTTAAAAACAATTAATAGGGAGATGGGGACTAAGGTTTCGTTTCATAATTCTGATTTATTGCAGACAGGGGATACACGTAGAAGAGAAGAAAGCTGAGTACAAAATAGGATTTGAGGGATGCTCCCAAGTCCTGGAATCCCAAATTCCTTCCCTATTCCTTTGCCTTAGCTTCCAGATTTTCTACCATGAATATCATTCCTTTAGATAAGGTCCTCTTTCCTAAGAAAAAGTGATACAGAGGGCAGAGTATAAAGTTTTTTATCATGAAGTCCTGAATTAACCTGAAACTGTTTCCTGTATAGTAGACATAGTGCTTTTTCAGACGGGTTCACACATTACACACATTTTTTACATTGAAGTTTCAGATTACAAATGGTGTGGGATAAAGAGAACTGATCTAGTTGGAGAAGGATTCGGGGAAGGATTCCACCCTGGGAAGCAGGAGAGGCTTCCATGTGCCCAGAAGTCCAGGGGGTACAACAATGGGAGAAAGTCGAGCAGCAAAGAAAAATTCGATTTCTTTAACAATTTTGGCTGGCTCAGAGGTTTCACATTCTTTTAAAATAACAATATATTCTTCCAAGGACTGACTGTTGTATCTTAATTTGAGAGTGTTGCAAACGTGATGTAAGGCAGTGGGAATTCATACCCATCTTTTAGTAGGAGGGTCAGTCATGATAGCAAATAACAGCCACACACAACCCCAGACTACCTTCCCGGATTGCAGAATGCTCGCAAAACCAATTACAGCCGGCTGCACCACATTACAGAATCCAAACGCTATAACCAATTGTTGTAAAAAGAAAATTGAGCCACATGCTACAGTTTTTTTTTTCTCCTTTCCATTAAACCATAACAGAGAATCTTTGGCCTAATGTCCCCTGTGAGACGGGTTGGGGTGATTTGTGTAGAAATTCTCACTTGACAAGCAGCTGTGAAGGCAAGCTTGCCGGGTTGACAGGCAGAGCAGCGCACCATCCACCCAATAACTCAGGGACAAAAAGCAAATCAATAGACATAATATTGCAAAACACTGCAGCAGGATAAACACAGCTCTCACATCTATTTGATTTTTCTCCCTCATCTGTCAACACAATTGAGAAGTCGCACTTGCTAATTGTCTTCAATTGGCAGACTCCACCGACTTTGGCGCCGCGACACTGGTTGCCACAGTCTTTGCCGCTCGTGGTCGCCAGCCTGGCATTCTTGGAAGCGGCCTCCATTTTGGGCGGGCTGCATTCATCCGCACGACTTCTCTCTGTCTGGATGAGGCACACTCTCCATTATGCAGTTCTCTCATCATTAGCACCGACTGAAGAATCTGTGCCATGTTCTCTGTATCCAAAATATTTGAGGGAGGCAAAGAATCCCAGGAAGTCAATGAAAATGCGCTTCTATTGCCAGCTAGCATTTGCAACTGCCAGACTTCCTTGCATTCAAATTAGATTACCCAGCAGAGAAAGGACAGAGAGGGACTGGTTTCAAACTAAGCTTTCTTTTGTGACTAAATGGCTGTGTTTAAAAAGAGGACACTTGATTCACTTCCTGAGAGGCCATGCACCATCAGCACCCTTGTTTGCCCCCTGCAAGATTGTAATGTCATCCACAAAACTTTACATTCCTCAAAGACACAACAGTGAGCCCTTTGACCTCCAGGCACCTAGCATAGCACTTGGCAGAGTTGGGTCCTGACAAATACCGGCCATATTGACCAAGGGTGCTAAGACTACAGAGAAGAAAGGAATATTAGCCGGGGAGCTCAGGGGCCTGCAATTTTCTGGGAGGAGGGTAGGACACCTATATCCTGCTCTTGCTAATACCCTAGTTTGGTGTTCAGGCATGGCGCAATTCATCCCGTCTATTTGGCGGTAGTTGTCCAAGCTGTCTTTGCAAAGTCATAAAGTAGATCTCTAAGCACTTATCAAATAATCCAGGTACAACAGGCTTTACAGGTGAACCAGAAGTAGGCAGTCCTGGCATCCTTGGTTAGAAGGTTGGCTGAACTCCCCCATACCCAACCTTTCAAAGGCCTTCTCACTAACAGCCAGGGGTAGTGCTGGGAACTTTACCTGCTCATGCATGTGCATCCTTCACATTCCTGGGGTCATGGAACAAGAACTGAATCTCCTACACTTTGCAAATTAGTACCTTGAAACATTCAGTTCTCTCTGGGCTGCTCCACTTTTCTCACACACCTTTGCCTCATAAGCTCATTCTCTCTCCTTATATCACTTCTACATACACACACACATGCACGCATGCACATGCACACACACACATTGCCTCTTTATTATGGACGATTTCAAATACACCAAGTAGACACATGTGTAAGTAACCTCCATGTATGCAAACCCAGCTTCAGCCATATCAACTCATGGCAAACTTATTGCACTAATTTTCCACTTTCCCTCTCTTACAGTGGCATCATTGTGAAGCAAATCTCAGATACCCTATTGTATCATTTGCAAATGTTTTAGTAGACTGTATATCTTTAGCAAGTAATTAGGTAACATCTCCAAGAAACCTCTGAGCCCTTAGGGTTTTGGGCTTCCTGTTTTGTGCTTTCTTGATACTATCCTTGCTCTCGACTAAAAACGAAATTGTTAGCCTAGCTGTTTCCAGGTTGTCTCCCTGGCTGGATGGTAGAATCATGGAAGCCTGAGATCACCTAACAGATAGAAGCTCACAGAATTGCACTGTATTGAAAAGATCAGCACCTCTTGTATGTACCACAGACTGTATGTCAAGCCCCTAACAAGTGAAAGCACAAAGTGAAGTGAGTCAGCCCCTTTCCTAAACCCCTTTGAAGCAAACCATGCAGATAGTGTGAGAAAACAAATTACAGTGTGCTTTATACACTCTTAGTTCTTGAGTTTTTTGGTTTTTAAACTAGCCACTGTTTTAGTGCCTGGCCTTAAAGACTGTGGAAATCACCAGCTCCATTTCCCAGCATCCTGCAGAGGACCTCATGTTTTCACACTTCTGATCCAGGCACTGACTTTTCCTGCCAGACAACACAGCTTTAGGTTATAAAATCCCAGCCACTGAAACAAACTGCTGCCCATTTCCGTGTAGATTTCTCAGCTGCAGAAATCATTGTCTTTTCAGACAGCACTCATACATTTTGTCAGTAAGTAGCCACCCTCAGCTTTCATTTTTGATGGTAAAATAATAGAGAGGAAGAAAAAATGGGTTTTATGAATGTTCAAAGTTTTACATTGCAAGTCTGATTCCTAATTGTAATTTTCCTGGTTGTAATTCTCCTTAAGTTTTAATACATATAAAATGACTTGGCTATAAAATCACAGAGTGAAGAACAATTTTGATCTCCATATTAAAATAACCATTTTACAGAATAATCAGGGAAGCCAAATGGTGGTTTTTATCTTATGATTTTTCTTAGTGTCATTTTGTGGAATAGGAAAAGTTGTCTTCAGACTGGAGACACCTGAAAAATAAAAATAATTTTTATGCTTAAAAAATCATTGGTTTGAGATGGTTGTCCATGGGACAATTATGTAGAGAACCCTGGCATAGAAAGGAAGTAATATGATTTTTTGAGACATTTTAGGTAGCAGGATAAGGAGACTAGGTTCCAGTGAGGAATGCGCCACAAAATAGCTCTGACCTTAAACCCTAAATTCCCTTAGTTCCTTGGGTCGAGAGTTAACAGATAAAATAGAAAAAGCCCAGTTAAGTTTAAATTTCAGATAAACAGTGACTACTTTCTTAGGATAAAAATGTCCCAAATGTCTCTAGGATAAATCTATCCTAAAAAATTGTTTCTATGATTGTATAATTTTATTTGCTCAATCTTGCAACTCTACCTGAGTCTCATCATCTTCAAAGCCCTGCAGCCCCATTCTTATCTATCCTTTTTGTTTTCCTTTATCAGTTTACAATAAGTACTTTTACTAATCTGAATTTGACTGCTCTTTAAGTTGTTAAAGAAATGCTATTTATATTTTCCCATTAATTTTGCAAAGGTGTTTTGAATATCATATTCTTCCTGAATATAATAATTTCTGGATAAAAATCTCAGAATATTAGAATGTATATATTTCAAAACAAATGCTCCCCAATTGTTTCAAGGCTGTAGAGTTAAAAACAAAGAAAGAACTAAACCCTTTCCTTTTATGATCATTTTCCCTTAAGTAAACACAGCGTTACTAGCTTGATATCCCTCCTCCTGCAATCCCAAGAACAGAAAGGCAATTTGAGCCCAATAATTATTAGTAAACTTCATGGTCAGTAAGAGAACATAGATTCATGGCCAGAGTCTAGGAGGAGGGAAAAAAAAAGCTTGGTACGTTAACTGTTTTCTTACTATTTAAACCATGAAACTAGTTAGTTATTTGTTTACAAACAAGTTATAACTGAAAAAAAAAGTTGGTAAATTTTAAAAAAATACAAAATACTGTGTTAACTTTTACAAGTAAGTGTGAATTTTATGGATCTTACATTCCATCTGAGGCAGCCTATATTAGTGACACTTGCAATCAAGTATAAATTGTGCTTATATATAATGTCTTGAGAATTAAAGAATAAATAGCAAGATATTTTCTTAAGACCTGATTCATAGTTTTCCTTACCCTCATGTATATTCTTTGTGATTCTCTTTTAGTCAAAATTTATATCTTTAGTGTTTGGGCTTCTAATGAGCTATAGAACAGATTTTTTTTCTTTGAAATCTGTATTTTTCACAAAGCTAATGGAAACCATATGTGATTGCACTAATTCTAGTCAAAAATTAAATATGTTTTTGTCTGTTTAGTCCTATTGGAGAGAACGTTATTGAGGCATCCTTGATCTTGTATTCTAAAGAATCAAAATGGAAATCTAAGCCTCATCAGGACAGGTGGCAACTAACAGTCTTTCTTGAATTCTTAGTTTTAATGATATTTTAAATTCTGTCTGTACCCCAGGCAGGCAAGGATAAAAAACAAGCACAGTACTGATGGTGTATGAGTTAATGGGAGGATAACTGACAAAATTAAACCTTTGCAACCTGCTGAGCCAACCCAAACTTACTAAGCTACTAGAACATTAATGAGTAAGAGATCTTAATTAAATTGTTTGTAATTAACTCTCCCAGGAGTAAAAAGTGTAAAAGTAGTGAAACTAAAATACCTGTGGTACTTAAATTCAATAGGAAAAGTAATTTCAACCCAAATGACATGCATAGATGCATATAAAATATATATACATGCATGTATATCAATTCTATACAAACTGTAGTGATTTATTTTCTCTTGAAAGTTTTCCAAGCTACATTTTTAGAAGGTTGATATTAATATTTGTTATTTAGTGCAAATAATGCATTCTGCCTTGTCAGTGACAATGCCGTGTCCTAAAATAAACTAGGGATTTCAATTAAAGGCATAACATTTTCTATGTAGATTTAATGAGATTTAGATCATCTGTGATCTAATTTGTCATAAGACAAATTTACACACTGAAAAGACCTGGTAAGGAAGGAGCAGTAATGTTTACCTATGTATCAAAATGATCTCTGGCTTTTCCAGGGGATCAGGGCAGCCATTCTAAGGGCAGTCATGCAGTCCAACTCTATAGGTAGCCTGGTGTGACCATGAGACAGGTGGACCATAACCCCTTGAGCCAACCAAATTTACAATATAATCTGATTCATGAATGGCTTATTTATGAGCTCAGGCATTGCAAGAGGTGCTGAGATACAAAGATGCATAAGACACGGCCCCTGGTTTATGCACCTTGCAGTCTAGTGGAGTTAAGGGATAGAGGGGTAAAAGTTTCAACCAAATGAGTTCAGCTTCTTACAGCTTATTTTCATTTCTGTGTTTCTTTTTTTTTTTTTTATTATTATACTTTAAGTTCTAGGGTACATGTGCATAACGTGCAGGTTTGTTACATATGTATACATGTGCCATGTTGGTGTGCTGCATCCATCAACTCGTCAGCACCCATCAATTCATCATTTATATCAGGTATAACTCCCCAATGCAATCGCTCCCCCCTCCCCCCTCCCCATGACAGGCCCCAGTGTGTGATGTTCCCCTTCCCGAGTCCAAGTGAGCTCATTGTTCAGTTCCCACCTATGAGTGAGAACATGCGGTGTTTGGTTTTCTCTTCTTGTGATAGTTTGCTAAGAATGATGGTTTCCAGCTGCATCCATGTCCCTACAAAGGACGCAAACTCATCGTTTTTTATGGCTGCATAGTATTCCATGGTGCATATGTGCCACATTTTCTTAATCCAGTCTGTCACTGATGGACAACTGGGTTGATTCCAAGTCTTTGCTATTGTGAATAGTGCCGCAATAAACATACGTGTGCATGTGTTTTTGTAGTAGCATAATTTATAATCCTTTGGGTATATACCCAGTAGTGGGATGGCTGGGTCATATGGTACATCTAGTTCTAGATCTTTGAGGAATTGCCATACTGTTTTCCATAATGGTTGAACTAGTTTACAATCCCACCAACAGTGTAAAAGTGTTCCTATTTCTCCACATCCTCTCCAACACCTGTTGTTTCCTGATTTTTTAATGATTGCCATTCTAACTGGTGTGAGATGGTATCTCATTGTGGTTTTGATTTGCATTTCTCTGATGGCCAGTGATGATGAGCATTTTTTCATGTGTCTGTTGGCTGTATGAATGTCTTCTTTTGAGAAATGTCTGTTCATATCCTTTGCCCACTTTTTGATGGGGTTGTTTGTTTTTTTCTTGTATATTTGTTTGAGTTCTTTGTAGATTCTGGAAATTAGCCCTTTGTCAGATGAGTAGATTGCAAAAATGTTCTCCCATTCTGTAGGTTGCCTGTTCACTCTGATGGTAGTTTCTTTTGCTGTGCAGAAGCTCTTTAGTTTAATTAGATCCCATTTGTCAATTTTGGCTTTTGCTGCCGTTGCTTTTGGTGTTTTAGACATGAAGTCCTTGCCCATGCCTATGTCCTGAATGGTACTACCTAGATTTTCTTCTAGGGTTCTTATGGTATTAGGTCTAACATTTAAGTCTCTAATCCGTCTTGAATTAATCTTCGTATAAGGAGTAAGGAAAGGATCCAGTTTCAGCTTTCTACTTATGGCTAGCCAATTTTCCCAGCACCATTTATTAAATAGGGAATCCTTTCCCCATTTCTTGTTTTTGTCAGGTTTGTCAAAGATCAGATGGTTGTAGATGTGTGGCATTATTTCTGAGGACTCCGTTTTGTTCCATTGGTCTATATCTCTGTTTTGGTACCAGTACCATGCTGTTTTGGTTACTGTAGCCTTGTAGTATAGTTTGAAGTCAGGTAGCGTGACGCCTCCGGCTTTGTCCTTTTGACTTAGGATTGTCTTGGCAATACGGGCTCTTTTTTGGTTCCATATGAACTTTAAAGCAGTTTTTTCCAATTCGGTGAAGAAACTCATTGGTAGCTTGATGGGGATGGCATTGAATGTATAAATAACCTTGGGCAGTATGGCCATTTTCACAATATTGATTCTTCCTATCCATGAGAATGGTATGTTCTTCCATTTGTTTGTGTCCTCTTTGATTTCACTGAGCAGTGGTTTGTAGTTCTCCTTGAAGAGGTCCTTTACATCCCTTGTAAGTTGGATTCCAAGGTATTTTATTCTCTTTGAAGCAATTGTGAATGGAAGTTCATTCCTGATTTGGCTCTCTGCTTGTCTGTTACTGGTGTATAAGAATGCTTGTGATTTTTGCACATTAATTTTGTATCCTGAGACTTTGCTGAAGTTGCTTATCAGCTTAAG